>NW_006201797.1:476226-487423 GCF_000334495.1 Tupaia belangeri chinensis | reverse complement strand
TCCCTTCTCCTCCATTCTCCTCTTGGGATCTTGGGCACGCACGCACATGCGCCCGGCGTGAGTTTTAAGACACCGGGTCCAGGACACAAACCGCGGTCGACTACGTGGGAGTCCAGCAACATAGCCATTACGCTAACTGCTGGTTCCCAAGAATTTTTTTTTTTAGAGGTTTTTGCTATAGGGCGCATGCGCTTGCCAGACAGAGAGAGAGAGAGACAGAGAGAGAGAAAGCGAGAAATCACCCCCCAGGGGGAATGGCCATGCCACAATCCCTTCTCCTCCATCCTCCTCTTGGGATCTTGGGCACGCACGCACACGCGCCCAGCGTGAGTTTAAGCCACCAAGTCCGGGACGCGAACTGCAGTCGAATTCGTGGGAGTCCAGCGACATAGCCATTACACTAACTGCTGATCCCTGTAGCAGAATTCTTTAAATACAAGAAAAAGGTAGGTTCTTCTCTTCTATTTCAAATTGAGAATCTGTTTTACTTCAAGTTCTTTCTTTTGATCTACTCCAAGAACCTTTTCTCTCTCTCTCTCTCTCTTTGTTTGCTATAGGGCACATGTGTTCAGTGGAGAGAGACAGAGAGAGAGAGAGAAAAAAGAAAGGGAAAGCGAAAAATCACAGCCCACTCCCTCAGGGTGGTGGCCACACCACAATCCTTTCTCCTCCATTCTCCTCTCAGGATTTTGAGCATACACACACGTCGATGTGTTTTTCATGCCGCCAGGTCTGGGACCTGAATTACAAAGGTGGCCATGTGGGACCCAGTTGCCTTAACCACCATGCCACTGGCTCACACAAGTACCTTCTGAAGCAGATCGTGCTGCACCTGAAGTTCGGCTGGCTTTGCTCAGCAGCAGAACCATTCATTAGAAGACAGTCCCTGGGACCAGCAAATGGACTCCCACATGGCTGTCAGTGACTCAGAACCCAAAGCCAACGGCCTGAAAATCACACCAGGCACTTAACTGTGAGTGCCATAAATCCCAGGAGGATAATGGTGGAGAAGGGACTGTGACATACCCATCGCCCCTGGGGGGGTGTGATTTCTCACTTTCCCTCTCTCTCTCTCTGTGTCTCTGTCTCTCTCTTACCCCCTCTCTCTGTCTCTCTCCTGTGTGTAGGCTCACTATGGCAAAAACAAAAGCAAACAAACAAAAAGACAGTCCTTCATCCAATCCATCTCTACTTGCTGGTTAACTACCAGCTATTACTGGCCTTTGCAGATCAACCACATGCGGTGACAGTCATAACTTGTACTGGTATGAACAGGTCACCAACCCTGACTCACAAGAAACGGCAACTTGAGAAAGATGCAGAGTATAAAACCCCTGCCCATACTAATAAGTAATGTTAAAGATTTCAGAAACAACCACTCAAAATTTTGCTTCCAACCTTCCGTGTGTTGGTCAACATATGGGTCATCGGAAAAGTCATGAAGTATTTTTTCTGTGCAAAAGTGCAGAATACCTTTCCAACAACCCAATACTTGAGTGTCCACTGCTTTTTCCCTTTTCTCATCCCTGCTGCCCTCTGGACACCTATCATCCTTACACCACTCTCTGCAGGAAGTTAAACTGCTTCTGTCAAAATAAGTGTGGATTAGCTGAATTAACTGATAAGATTTCTGTGAGTCGTTCACCTAAACCACCACCTACCCCACAGCAAACGTCTCTGGGCTCCTGACATTATTCAGATTTCCTTCTCTCTGTGCCGAGTCCACAGAAGAGTCTCTAACATTTGCCACACATGACGATTCTTCATGTCCTTTCAACTATGGTGTCTATCACATCAAGAAAATAAAAGGTAGGGCCAGCAAGTGCCATGGCTGTTAAGGGGCTGGACTCCTACATGGCCAACTGCAGCTTAAGTCCTGAACCTAGCAACTTGCTTCCTCACTTTCTCTCACTCTCCCTCACTCTCTGGCTTTCTCTAGTGAGTGTATGAGCCCTACAGCAAATTAAATAATAATAATAATAAACATAACTAAACAAATCATCCTTTAAAAAGAAAAGGGGAAAAAGCACTGAGTAAACAGGTTAAATGGAATTTCTGTTTATTCTCTGGCCCAATATCCCCAAGAAAGGAGCTTAAATGTTGAAATAAAAATGAATAGACATATATAAGGATGATTTTTTTTAGAGTTTTGCCATAGGGTGTGACTTGTCAGAGAGAGGGAGAGAAAGAGAAAGTGAGAAATCATCCCAATCTCTTCTTCTCCTGGGATTTTGGGCACACGCACACATGCGCCCACCTTGTTTTTCAAGTTACCTGGTCTGAGACTCAAACCCTGGAGTCAGGAATGTGGGATCCAGCATCCCAACCACCATGCCACCTGCTGGATCACAAGAGTAAACTCTTATTAATAACAGTTTCCAATGTACTGTGTGTGTGAAAAAGGGATGGAGAATCACTATCAGTCCATCTTAGATGACCCAAACACATTTGTTTTAATCAAGCTTCTTTCACAATTTTTAGTTTTCCAAACAGTAAGTTGATTTTATATATACACACACACACACACACATATACAAGGTAGAAAATAAAGGGTAAGACAAACAAAAACTAATGCTCAGTGTCACTTGGGGAAGAAGTTTTCTGCTACTTTCATTTGAAACAGCAATGGTTCTCAACCAGGAGTAATCCTGCTACCCAGGGTACATGTTTTGGTTGCCACTTTGGGAGGGGGTGCTGTTGGCATCTGGCCAGTAGAGGTGAATATTGCTACACATTGTACAACATACAGCCCTTGCAACAAATTATCTGACACAAATGTCAACTGTACCAAAGCTGACAAACCCTGAGAAATCTAGTCCACAGTCAGAAATATCTTTTTTGGGGGGACCAGCAGTTAGCATATGGCTATGTCACTGGAGTCCCATGTAATCGACCATGGTTCGAATCCCGGACCCGGTGGCTTAAAACTCACGCCAGTTGCATGTGCGTGCATGTCCAAGATCCCTAGAGGAGAATGGAGAAGAAGGAATTGTGGTATGACCATTCCCCCTGGGGGGTGATTTCTGGCTTTCTGTCTCTCTGTCTGGTGAGCTCTCAAAAAAAAAAACAAATTTCTTTTTTTTTTTTCCAGGAGGGGGCGGTGTGAGGGTAAATATTGGCAGAGCAAAAGATAAGCCACTGAGGTGATCACATTCTGAGTAGTACTGCAAGATTTACAAAATAATAAAAGACTATTCTGGAGGATTATTCTAGAAAAATATTCAATGTAGTCTGTATAAATAAGCATGATTACAGGAAAAAATACTCTTTCAACACTATTCTAGATAAACAAGGATTTACCATAGTTTTCTAAGCTTTCCAAAGAAAATTTCCTTTCCATCAGTCCTAAAGACTAAACCCAGTGCAGGGACCAGCAGTTGGCTTAATAGATATGTCGGTGGACTCCCACATAGTCAACCATGGTTCGAGTTCTGGACCCAGTGGCTTAAATTTACGGCGGGCATGTGTGCATGGGTGCCCAAGATCCTGAGAGGAGAATGGAGGAGAAGGGATTGCGGCGTGACCATCCTCCCTGAGGGGTGATTTCTCACTTTCTGTCTCTCTGTCTCTGTCTTTCTGGCGAGCGCACGCATACTATAGCAAAAAGCTCTCCAAAAAAAGACTAAACCAGTGCAGATACAAGTCTGAAACCAGAGTAGTGAACAATGATTACACTCTCAACAGTCTAGCTTACTACAGATGCACACACACACACACACACACACACACACACACACACAGGAAGGGCAAACCCTCTAGAAACTGAAAAAACAAACATTTTTAATTCATGCCTTCTGCTCAGTCCATAAGAATTTGGCTTTTAAAGGCTCATCAAAAGTAGTTTCTGAGAACCAAAGGTTAAAAAAGAAAACAAAACAAGGAATGCAAAAGTCAGGAAAGTACTTGTCAGATTAGTGTCAGAGACCTCTGTGAGGATGACGCCTTTATCCTCTGCCTACAAATCCCTACAGCACTTCACTTGGCTTCACCATTACGGCCACTGAAGGTAATTTAGTACATTTTTACCATTTTTTTAGATCACCATTGTCAATTGTTTATAGCTCACTCTGTGCAAAGTACCATGTAAGGGAAATTGCAAATATTGCTTCAATTATGGTAATTCTATCTTTCTCCTCCTTTCTTATTTATCAACATTTAAATGATGGGCTTAAAATGCTTTAATACAGAATTTGGACATTATTCACTCTCAAAAGAACTAAAATATTCTTGAATGACAACTTAATTTGGGGGCAATTTTTAGGATTTCCTTTTAACTATCTCAGTAATTATAGCCGTTTTTAAACTTTCAGTAGCATCCTCAACAAAATGCCTATCGGTTATGTTCCATATAAACAGGAATTATCAGTTTAAAAGCTGAAAGTAATCGATCGTGACTGAGCCACTCTGTTTATGTGAGATAAAATTATCTCAAAATTGTAGTCAAGAATATCATGGCTTTCAAAAAGTAACTTCACATGCATTTTATTTGTTAACTGAAAGATTCCTTTAAACTAAAACCCTACCTAAAGGATTTGTGTTTTTGCTCTTCTTTTAACTTGCTCTTCATCAACAGGCCCAGCTGTGAATTTTGGGAGCAGTGACAAGTCCTTGAGTAAACAACTGCTGAGTGAAACCCTTTCTTCTGAGTAATCAGAGGTCGTTGACAAAGGGGCTACATACCAAATATCCTTTCAAAATTCTTGTAAGAAGTGGGGCAGAAATAAAATAAATAAATACATGTATATGCTAAGGAAAATTATAATCCTACTCCTCTCTGGATTCTGCTTTACTTAAAACACACACACACACACACACACACACACTTTGAAAAAGAGTGAGATAGTGTTACAAGTTTCCGAAATGAGAAATAATCCCCACTAATCAAGTACAAAGTGGAGAAAAATAGTTCCATTACTCAAAGATTATCAGGCACCTGATAAACAGAATTTAGGTAGGGCATGTTTAAGAACCCAGCATCACTGAATGTGAGCCTGTAAAACTGTATGTGGAACTTTTATTGCCTGGACTTCACTTGGGTCATTTTAAGACAGTCGATTTTAAATTGAACATATACTTTTGAACTATACCCTCTCTTTCTAAGGTGATTTTTCTTGGATCCCAGAAAGCATCAACTGAATCTTATCTATAATGTTGGCAGATAGGTGTTTCTAAAGATCTCAGTTCTGCTTTATTTTTTTCAAAACCAAATTACTTAACTTAACGTGTAACACTTGAATCAGCGCAGATAACCGCTAACAGCTTGAAATAAGCAGACACAGGTAAGAGACTATCATTTACAGCATCTATGATTCCCAATAAACAGGGACGATGTGGCAAAATCTTGCCTATTTTGGGTCCAGGATTATTAATAAAATCCAGAAATCTAAGCTATAGTCTCAGTTCTTATCATCCTCTTTGCAATATACCACTTCCCCTTGTTTTCTTCTCTTCCAATGTCTTTATTATAGTTTCACTCACATCTCAAAATCAGCTTTGGATTATAATTTGTGCATCACACTTTAAGAGAAACCACACCCACAGAACAGTTTTTCATTCATTTAATTTGAAAAATTAAGTTTTCATCTTAAACTGAAGTGATAAACATTTTCTTTATGAAAAACAATCTACATTCTTTTCATGGAAATGATTACTGCTACTTCAAGTTACAGAGCTGCACGTCCTAAACAACTTTATTGATGCCAAAGTTAACCTCAAGATTTGGAAGGAAAAATTCACTATAAAGTTACAATAACTCCTATGCTATTTCAGCTACAAATGCTCACGTAGTTGTTTTTTTGTTTTGTTTTGTTTTGGTTTGGTTTTTTTGTACCCAACTAAACAGTTGTGAGAAAAACTAAGAAATATAAGCTGGATTTATGTCCCCTTTCCCTCTATCCTAAGACTTCAATTTCCACCTTTTATGGAAAGGAAATAAACAACTAGCTTCCTGTTCAATCACTAGCTTACAGCCAGTCTTTTACACATCACAGAGCACAACCCGCCTCCTTCACTTCTCTCAAATGTCTCTTATCTTAATTTAAACTTGTTGAAATATGAGACCATTTTACCACTCCAAGATTTTCCTACAAAAATCTGTCTTACTTATTTCAACATTAAGAATGCAAGAAACGTCAGAATGTCCACAGATTTATTCCTAAAATATTTATACTAAAGTATTTATATAACAAAGACTTAGTACCCTATCAAAGTGAAAAGCTGACATGTCAAAATTTAAAACTAGTGAAATTAATAGGAAACGGTTTAATCTGTTCTTACTATTGTATACAATTAGAAAAGGGCCTTCCTACTTCAGTTCTCTGTTTCATGTTTTACATAAAAACAGCTAAAATGGCTATCAATTAGAAGGATTACTTTTTTAAAAGCCAAATATTACTTTAACCCTATACTTTCCTTTAAAAATGAGATGCCTTAGCAAAACTGAGAATTCTTTTGTGCTTGGATGAACAACAGGAAAGCCAAGCCTCCAGGCCTTTGGGGAGGAACCTTGTCCCTGCAGCCCAGCTCTGATGTGCTTGGGAGATAAGGCTGGTAGTGACACTTAAGGAAAGGCCTGTTCACATTTGAATTTCTGCATTCCTCAAGAACAATTCCTGGCAATAACTAACTTTGCAGAAGAGCTACATGAAAGCTTTGGCCAATGAATGAGGGTCATCTGCTCTTTATCACAAGGGTAAACCTCATCCTGGCCAGTTTCTAACCTTTTAACCCTGTGAATTCCTAATTTACACATGAAT
This sequence comes from Tupaia belangeri chinensis, assembly GCF_000334495.1. Lineage (NCBI taxonomy): Eukaryota > Metazoa > Chordata > Mammalia > Scandentia > Tupaiidae > Tupaia > Tupaia belangeri. The sequence goes on along the minus strand of NW_006201797.1, from coordinate 480,668 downwards.
AATGGAATTCTTGCCTAGAGTGCAACTTTCAGCTTCTAGTTCCTAAGTTTAAAAACCAAGACTTGATTGCCTGTGTGTTAAAAACCTAAAACTCACACGGATTCAAGTTTTTGATTTCCAGGTACACGATACAATTTCCAAAAGACATACTTGCTGACAAAATCTTTGACTAAGAAAATTAAAAGAACACGCATGCACCCTGCTAATAACTAGGAGAGAGCTGGGTTAAAAAAAAAAAAAAAAAATCAGTAACCAGGAGAGAAGTATTGAGAGCTTAAAACAACAACAAAAACAGAATGTCCACTTAATGCCTATTCTCTCCTGTTTAATATGTGCAACATCTTTACCCTGAACACAGGATAAAGTGATTTGAGCCTCCCTGTGACAATGCTTCTTAGATATTAGAACTTTGTTAATTCAGAATCTCTATGAAATCTCATACATCTAAGGAAAAATCTAAACCTACCATGCATTGCTTATTTTAAATCCATACCATGGTTTTCCTAGCAAAATATCTCCTTTGCCTTAAATAAAATGTGCACATATGAAGAATGTGGTCCCTAGCTGATTACAACTGGTATTTAATAGCAAAGCAATGTATTACATAGTTCCATTGGAGAGTTTTTGATACTTAAAATATAAAAAATTGCTTAACTATGATAGCCATCAAAATAATTTACATTTACTTAAATATTTACTGTTAATGATCATTTTCATAAGCCACAAAAATCTAAAGATACTTTAAAAGCCAGTATTAACATTTGTTTATTACACCTATCACACACCATTCCAACTTTATTTATGAAGCTAGAAAGTTCTGTGAGTTTTCAAAGCGTTTCTGGGAGTCCTAAAATTCTGTCAGGCTTCTCAGGAGGTCCTGGAAACCATGTGTGGTCATGACAAATGCTTCATCTTTTCAAGGCCTAGCCACACCCCTCACTCCCCCTGCCTCTAAAAGGTAGTACAAGTTACTGTTCCTGGGTATAAAAACACAAGATTTCACAGTCTCAAAAAGACAGAAAATTACAACTCTGTAGAACAATTTTACATTAGACAAAAAAAATTAAAAGATCAGAGTAAAAACCACACTGCTCTGAAAATGATACTATCCAGAAAAACCATTACTTAATGGGAAAAAAATATTATTGGCCAATGATTACAGCAAATAAATAAATAAATAAAGAGAAGAAAGAAAGTGTATGCTGTTCTTTGGTGAGGGCAGTGGTGGGGTTAGAACTGGAAACCTCTAATTTTCTGGCATATTTCCATATAAAAATACTTTGGCCTGCAATTTATTTTTTTTTTTACAATCATTGTTGTACATATGAAATAAATGACTAACATGGCATAAACATAGCCATGAAACATTACAACAGTTAGTTACCTAAGAAATTCCTCCCAATAACTTCCTAAAATTCAATTGTATAGACCTTGAGGAAGCTATTTCCTCATTGCCTTTATCTCATGAACTCTCTCTTTCTACTGTTCACCTTGTAAATGATCAATTAGCAAAAGCTATCGGCTGAGGATTAACAAAAAGCATGCATGTAACGCTATTATTAGAAACAATTTTGCTTTGTTTGATGTTTCAAGATTCCAAATTCACTGTAGTCCTGAATACTGTCTGATCACCTGAAGACACAGAAAGCCTCCTCAGGAACAAGGAGTTTACTACCTGCCCTAGACCCATCTTCACACTCAACAGTTACCAGGCCTATCACCAAGCAATGGATCACTTGAACAAATAATTGATCTGATAGGGTCGTTAATACAAAGAAAATCAGGACACAGCAAACTTTATGACAACTGGAGGAAAAAGTAAGCAGATCTGGTTTCAGTCCATTAGGCATAATATGGAAATAGCCTTAATCTCTTTTTATCTATTTCCCTCCCAGCAGGAAAAGACTAGGAAGACTTCAAAGGCTTGGGGAGTTACTGACCAATGCCCTCTCTTACAATTAAAAAGCAACATGGGTGATCTAAAAGCAGTCTGAGAAATAGAAGGTTGGGTTGTAACAAAGATTTAGCACTCAAGAGCCATCTACAAAGTGCCAAGATCTGCTTGTGATTGTTTTCAGTCAATTACTAAGTCCGAACATTGGGGACTTCTGTTGGGTTGGCTGGCCGAACTCCTACACCCAATGCTTAAGCATGAACCAGTTTAAATTTGTGTAAAGCTACCTCCACAGGTTTTATTTTACTTAGTGTTCGCAACCTAACTTGATTTTTGTTCCCAATCATTCATTTGAACTTTGATATGGATTTTTCTCAGATTTCTCTGTATGCCTTAACATCAACCATTGTCTCTAATAAAAATTTTTATGCAGCTTTTTTGTTATATTACTACATCAGGAAATCACCATAATGTAACAATGAAAAATGTCCAGAACCAAGAACTTACTTGATAAGGTCAGATGAGCTTTTTGACTAAGAATGGCTCCATATTTGTTCATTGCCAAGCACTGATAAAATCCTTCATCAGATTGCTCTCCTCTTCTGCCTTCCACCTCACTTATGTATAAAGAGCCATTGAAAAGAACATGGATCCGTTTATTTTCAGACACTTTTGCTCCATTTTTCAACCACGTGACCTTAATAGGAACTTCTCCGTGGGCTTGGCAATCTAAAACCACTGGGTCCTTTCTCGTGACAGTTGTGTCCTGTGGCTCTTGTATGAAAAAGAGTTCGCTAAAGCACCATGCTCCTATAAGGGAAGAGGGAGAAAGGCATGTCCAGAATTATAGGCATCATATCATTTCTTCACACATATTCAGGCCACCATCAGACCAAGCTTAGCAACCCATCTTAGCTAACTTAGACACACCTTAACATCTTACGTTTCAGCCAACCTTCTCAACAAGTCCAGAGAAATCGCCTTCTATGCCAGGAGCATAGGAAAGATTTTAGTAACTTCTATCCCCCGGAACATTTCTGTTCTCAAGTTCCTTTCTAGAGTTTCAAAATCATCAGGAAAACTCATGGACACAAGCTGTTCGCAACTTTTACAAGCTTGTCAAAAAGATCTTGAACAGAGTAAGTCGTAAAAGTCTAATTTTACAAGAAATCATTAGCAAAACTCCAACTCTGTGAACAAGCGAGTTTATTTCCTTGTCCCTTGAAGTGTTTTTAGAACCCTTGGCACCTCCTCCTTTGGGAAGTGCGTTTATCTCTTGTGACAAATTACAACTTTGCATTTTTCTATCTCCCCTTTTTTACAGCAGGGACTCTGTCTTCGCCTCCTGAAAGAAATCCATTTACTTAATTTCTGCAGAGCAAGCTAGGTATTTAAAGGACAAACAATAGACTCTGAAAAGTTGGTAACTCTTGCTGCTTGTACTCAGTGGGTGATCGGATTAGGAAACTTTTATTTCACTTTTTAGAACTACCAACTGTTGGAAAAAATGCGTGACTAATTGGTCCTCACTGTCTAATAGGGATAGGAGATTGCTTAATCAACCAATACACAATTTTATCAGAGCAGAGGAAAGGCTTTATCCTAAACACACACGTTGCCCCTGGACCCCTCTAGGATAAAGCATTCGATGACCAAGTAATACTTCGTCACCTCAGGCATTCAGCGCCAAGGCCAGCTAAAGTCGTGCACATTGACTGAGACAGAACGAAGAGTTAGGAGCTGGAGAAAATGTTTCACCTTCTTCCTAATCATTTAGAATCCATGATTACAAATCCTTTGGGAGTGATTTCTGTTTCTCATCAAGGCAGGTCCTCGGAAACCTCACACTCCGGGCTCCCAACGCCCCTTGATGTATGCCCAAGGCGACGGGAGCCACCCTAAGAGCCCCGTGCAGGGCAGACCACTCCGGAAGGCGCCCATTGTGTTTCTCAGTCACATCTGACTTTGATCCTTTTCTCATGCTAACAAAACTAACTCCTCGAGAAAACAACGTTAAGTCCAGCGTTGGTACCCTGTAAACGAATAACGTAATCCGTTCTCCTGCACACCTTTCCCTATTCCCGCTTCCTACGCCCATCCCACATTCACTTTACACATTTTTCTCTTGGCAGAATATGGAGGTGAAAAAGTGAGCCACCCAGTCTAAGTTTGCTCCAGGCTAACCTGGAGTTTGAAGGAGCCTTCAGGTCCCTACACACCGTAAAGTAGGCCCTGCCCCAAAATACCGAGTGGCAGGAAATAAATCCTGTTTAGACACCTTCTTCCCAGCTTCGGGCGCCCTTTCTCGCTTCCCTCCCGGCACACGGCGGCCAGGAAACCGCCAACCTCCTCTTCACAATTCCAGTTTCCCATCTCCTCGTCGCTTGGTCCGGCTCCCGGAAAGTAGGGGCGACCAGGGTGTGACCCGAGCCCTGAGTTCATCCATTCCCTCCCCAGGCCCCGAGCCGTGGGCACGGCGGGAGGACGCCCACAGAAAACACAGAAAGTCGCGCGGAACCGCGGCGCCCCCCGCGCGGCCCGGCCGCCA
>NW_006201797.1:473095-475486 GCF_000334495.1 Tupaia belangeri chinensis | reverse complement strand
GCCCGGGCCACAGGGGCGGGGCCCCCGGCCCACCCAGCCCCTGGCCCCTCTCCCGCCGGCCAGTTTAGGGTCGGGGAAGGGGGGTGGCGCTGAGAGACGTGGAAAGGCCGGAGGCTGCCCCTGGCCCTGCCCCTCCCCCGCCGGGGCCCTGTGCAGGGACATTCGGGTTTGTCGGCTCCCGGGGAGGCATCCCCGGGGATGAGCCCCACGTTTAGGGGGCGCGTCTGCTCCTGCCCCCATCGGGCAGCGCTGCCCCAAGGACAGCGTAGAAGAGCGCCCCGAAATGAGCAAGTCCCTTGGAGAGAGACGTTTTCTGTTCTCGTCCTCAAGTTAGTCAAGTTCGTGAGACTTGTGCACACAGAAGGGGAGCGGCGAGATGGGGATTTCTAGATTTTTTTTGAGTTTTGCTCGGGTGGGGGGGCGGGACTGCGGGGCAGGCCTTGATAGGTCTCCTGGTAAGAAGTTAAACTGAGTGAGACACAAATGTGATGAGTTTGCTCACATCTAACATCGAGGGTAACGGGAGGAGTTATAATGTAGGACTGAATGGCATCAGATTGCCGAACATGTGTGGGTCATAGAGAGCGTTTACATGTGGATTAGCGTGCGCTAATCCCACAGCGAATCTGTGCCACGTGATGAGGGCACAGCCTAAAAGCTTACCTTCCTCAAAGCTGCTGACAGAAATCTCGCTTTTGTCGCTAAGGCATCGCCTACCAACTGCCTTTAATGTGTTCCTGAAGTCCTCTAGATGAAGGAGGAAAAAAAAAAGTTTTAGGATATCTGCTGGGAGAGCAGCCCTACCTCCCCTCAAGTTTATTATGATAAGGATCAGCCTTTGCAATTTTGATCTAACTGCATGTAAAACAGTAATAAGGCTGACTCTATTGCTTCCAAAACCTTACTTCGAGCCTAGATGAATTTGAATTACTTGTGAGCATCAGAATAAAGGTTCACGGAAAGGGAAAAACGTTTAGAGTAATAAAAGGAAACGTCTACAATTATATTTTAAACATTTGCTCATTCGAAGTTACACAAAATGGGTCCAGCTACATGGTGCAGGTGATAGGACACTACTGCCCAGTACCGGAGCCATGTGGGAAGACCAGTTCCCACAGCAGGTGGGTCTGAACCCCCAGGCTGGGATCCATGGCTGAATGGAAAGCTGAAGGGAAGGATGGCAGTGTGAGAAGACCCTGCCATGTGTGTGTGTCTCTCTCATGAAAGAAACTTTTTAAAATACATTATGTGTGGACCAGCAGATGGCATAATGGTTATATTGCTGAACTCCTACAAGGTCGACTGTGGTTCAAGTCCTGAACCTGGCAGCTTAAAACTCGTGCCCCACACACGTGCGCACTCAAGATTCCAAGCTGACAGTGGAGGAGGAGAGATTGTGCACTCAAGATTCCAAGCTGACAGTGGAGGAGGAGAGATTGCGGCTTGGTCATCTCAAGCTGACAGTGGAGGAGGAGAGATTGTGCCCCCCTGGGGGGGGGGGGGGCGTGGTGATTTCTCGCTTTCTGTCTCTCTGTCTCTCTCTAGCTGCTATAGGACCTATAGCAAAAATCTCTCTAAATATATTTAACTGTTTAACATTTTAAATTGTTTGCCATTAAAGCTGGTTTTAAAGAATTGTGTGTGTGTGTGTGTGTGTGTGTGTGTATAGAGAGAGACAGAGAGAGAGAGAGAACGGGGCAGAGGGCATTAGCCCTCACCAGGAAGTGAGGAAGAGGGAGAAAACATCTTCCCTAATGGGACATGGTCATGCTGAAATTCCTTCTCCTTCATCTCTCCATCCTGCAGAGATTTTGGACTCATAAGTACTGGTGCCCAGCTGTAAGGTAAACCACGTGGGATCCAGCTCCCTTAACCACTAGGCCATAATATATATATATATATATATTATTTTTGCTGTAGGGTTTTGCTGTAGGGTGTGTGCACTTACCTGAGAGATAAGGGAGTTGGGGGAGGAAAAATAAGAAATCATCCTCCCTCTCCAGGGATGGTAAATCCCTTCTCCTCCATCCTCCACTCGGGCACCCAGGTGCCTGGTGTGATTTTCATGCAACTGAGTCCTGGACTCAAACAGCGTAGTTGCCTGTATGGGATCCAGCTGCCTTAACCTCTACACCAAAACAGTATTTATAACAGTTTGCCTTTAAAGCTGGTTTTAAAAAATTGTATGACATTCTTTGTACTGACTCTCTTTTCTCCCAGTCCTTTTCAATTGAGCATAAAGTGCTCCTATTTCCTGAATAATAATTAATAATAAAGTTTTTAGGGGGACCAGCAGTTGGCATAATGGCTATGTCACTGGACTCCCATGTAGTCAACTGCAATTCATACGCCCAGACCTGGTGGCTTAAACTCATGCCGGGTGTGTGTGTG
>NW_006201797.1:449369-472881 GCF_000334495.1 Tupaia belangeri chinensis | reverse complement strand
CAGAGTGAGAGAGAGAGAGAGGGAAAGTGAGAAAGCAAGCTGCCAGGTCTGGGACTTGAACTGTGGTCAGCCATGTGGTAGTCCAGGCCCCTTTAGCAGTACACCACCTATCAGCCCCAATAATAAGATATTTTTATGAAGGCCAGTAGGTGGTGTGGTGGTTAAGGTGCTGGACTCCCACATAGGATACCATGGTTCAAGTCCTGGACCTGGCAGCTTACTCTCTCACTTTCTTTCTCTTTCTCTCATCAAATAAAATAATAATAATAATAACAAATAAAAAGTTTTAGGGACCAGCAGTTAGCAGAATGGCTAGGTCACTGAGCTCCCATGTAGTCGACTGTGGTTCAAGTCCCAGACTTGGTGGCTTAAACTCATACCGGGCACGTGCACATGTGTATCCAAGATCCTAAGAGGAGAATGGAGGAGAAGGGATTGCGGCATGGCCATCCCCCCGGGGGGTGATTTCTTGCTTTCTATTTCTCTGTCTCTCTCTGTCTTTCTGGCAAGCGTGTGCACCCTATAGCAAAAACCTCTCCAAAAATGATATAAATAAAATGTAAAGATTTTTTTATGCTGTCTTGTTTGAATAAACCAGAAGGATAAAGGCAAAGGAGGGAGAGAGGTGCTAAGAAGGAAAGGGACAAACTTATTTGTAACTGCCACTTTACTCTCTTTTTTTAAAAAAAAATCAGTTAATCATAGGTGCCTTTTATTCTTGTAAAATGGCTTTGGACCTCGAGTTGCAGTAAAGAAAAATAGGTATATGATTGCATCAGTATGAAGTAGGGTAAACTACTGAGATTAAATAACCCCGTGAAACTTTTGTGATATAGACTGGGCTGTCAGAAGAGTCATGATGCACTTTGCATAGGAAAAAAGTCACGACTTTCCCCACAACCCAATGTTTACTGTCCCATGTGGAGCAGTGATAGACTGACTCCGATGATGGAATTACACTATATTGTATAAAACTTGTAGTATTCCAAAGTTTGCATATAGATTAACTCATTTGATTTTCAGAATAAGCCAGTGAGGTTAGTAGAGATAGGGCCAGCAGGTGACATGGTGGTTAAGGCATTGGACTGCCAGGTGGCTGAAAGAGGTTTGAGCCCCAGACTTGATGGCCTGAAAATCGCGTCAGACATGTGTGCATACGTGTGTGCCCAAAATCCCAAGAGGAGAAATAGAGATAGGACTGTGGTGTGGCCAACCCCCTGAGGGGGTGAATTTTTCACTTTCCCTCTCTCTGTCCCTGTCTGCTTGTCTCTAGCAAGCACACATGCCCTATGGCAAAAACCTAAACAAAATTTTTAAGGCTATTATTAATATCTCTATTTTAAGTTGAAAGAACTGACTCTTCTCTAAGGTCACTCATTAGCATGAGAACTAGAATCCAGGTCTTCTGATTTAAGTTTAGTGCTTTTTCTATTATAGGATCTTTCAGCCTAGAATTCAAATTTCTCTTTTCTTTCTTTCTTTCTTTCTTTCTTTCTTTTCTTTTCTTTTCTTTTCTTTTCTTTTCTTTTCTTTTCTTTTCTTTTCTTTTCTTTTCTTTTCTTTTCTTTTCTTTTCTTTTCTTTTCTTTTCTTTTCTTTTCTTTTCTTTTCTTTTCTTTTCTTTTCTTTTCTTTTCTTTTCTTTTCTTTTCTTTTCTTTTCTTTTCTTTTCTTTTCTTTTCTTTTCTTTCTTTCTTTTAAATCTTGTTTATTTCTTCCATAAGAGACACTGAGCAGCAGGCATCCCCACATGGATCATGCCTCAATCCACCTCTCAGACTCAGTCAGCCCAGACCATAAGCACGCATGCTCACACGGGTGTGCTCCGAACGGTCCTGGGGCACAAGTCAGCTGTGTTGTGAGGCTAGCATTACCACTGCTCTGTCGCCTGGCCCTCTTTCCTTTCAAATATCTGTTCCAGTTGGCTTCAGAATTTATAGCACGTGTCTTTGAATGGCACAGTACATGTCTTCATGAACACTTAGATTTTCTCTTATGTGTAGTAGAATATGTCCTATATCATGTACAAGATTATATACTTTTATTTTTTTTACATAAGGTATTTAAGAGCTGTTACTCAGTCTTCCAGTTGCACAAGTACCATCCTTGTATATAGTGGTAACACTGTATTTTAACAGTGGTTAAAAGTCTGGTTTTTTGTTTCTAACAGACAAAAATTCAAATTTCAGTGTTATATAGACAAGTTACTCATGCTCCTAAACCTACTTTACTTAATAAGAATAAAATACAATACTGGTAAGCTACCGTGATGTAATACAATGCATGGAAAACACCTAATGCATAGTTCTAAACATAATTGCCACTGTTATTATGTAGTAAGTAAATATTCCCAATAGTGACAAATCATTTGTCTTTTGAAGACGGACTTAATTTTGAAATTTTTCAAGTGTTTTAAAGTAAAATCTAGGGGGTCAGCAGTGGCATAGTGGTTAAGGCATTGGTCTAACACAAAGATAACTACAGTTCAAGTCCTGGACCTGGCAGCTTGAAAATCACACTGGGTGGGCAGGCAGCTGGCATGGTGGTTAAGGCACTGGACTCCCACATGGCCAACCCTGGTTCAAGTCCCAGACCTGGTGGCTTGCTTTCTCTCACTATATATCTCTCTGGTCAAAATGAAGAAAAGTAATAAAAATAGAATAAATAATTATTAAAAAAAAGAAAGAAAGAAAATCACACTGGGCATGTGTGCCCAAAATCTCAGGAGGAGAATGGGAAGAAAGGATTACAGTGTGGCCATCTCCCTGAGGGAGTGATTTTTCACTGTCTCTCTCTGTCAGTACACATGCCCTATGGCAAGAACCTTAAAAAAAAAACCAAAACACTAAAATCTGATTTCCTTGATGATTTTGCTGATAGTGACACTAATGATTTGTTTCAGTAGTTCCTAAACTGGTCCTAAAAGAGGAAAGAAGTACCTGGGTGTCTAACTTCCCAAAAATTCTCCCTTAGAACACAAGTCTCATTGAGATAAACAACTACTTAAGTCCTTTTGCCTTTATATTCTTAAACAAGAACAATTGTCTTCACACTTGGGTGAGTAAAGCCTCTGTAGTTAAAAGAGAACTGAAATGAGAGGATAGGGTAAAAAAAAAATTTAAAAGAGTCAGATTTCTTTTATAAATTCAAGTCTTCCTGACAATTTCAGGGGGAAAAATCATCACTCACTTCACCTATCAAATTACGGAGCTATATAAAACGATCTTCAAACTTTCTGACTTTCACATATTATCTGATTCAATGGAACCATAGAACCTTTTGTAGAAGTCTGTGAATCATAGAGAAATAGTAAAAGACAGCAAGAGTCTGGAGAGTTGTTAGATTTTTCTTCTAATAAATACTTACTGAGCTACTGTTACGTCAGTTAGATCAGGCCCAGATCAATGCCATGATCTCCGCATTTCAGAGCTCACTCACTGATGAACGTAATATATTTCATCAGAAATATTCTTTTTTTTCTTTTTGAGAGGTTTTTGCTATAGGGCGTGTGCTCTTGCCAGAAAGACAGAGAGAGACAGACAGACAGAAAGTGAGAAATCACCCCCCAGGGGGGATGGCCACACCACAATCCCTTCTCCTCCATTCTCCTCTCAGGATCTTGGGCACGCACACACACGCACCCAGTGTGAGTTTAAGCCACCAGGTCCGGGACTTCAACCGCGATCAACTACGTGGGAGTCCAGCGACATAGCCATTACGCTAACTGCTGGTCCCACATCAGAAATATTCTGAAAGGATTTTTAAAAATTTATTTTGGGTGTCAGCAGGTGCTGTGGTGGTTTAAGGTGCTGGCCTCCCACATGACCAACCATGGCTCAAGTTCAGGACCTGGAGGCTTGCTTTCCGAACACTTTCCCTCTCTGTCTCTCTCTGGTGAGAACATGTGTCCCACAGCAAATGGAAAAAGAGCTTCTCATTTTTTGTCAATTAATTATACTTTTACCCATTTTTTCCCTTCCCCCTTCTCCTCCCTCCCTTCCATACTATACTTTTGTTTTTCACATTTTATTGATTCACAAAAGATCTTCAAGTATGGACAAAGCTAGAACCTAGTGACAAGTGCACTGTAATTTTCTTCTGAAACGTTCTCTCCATTCTCCCTTTTACTGAAGAGAGGTAAAGAGGTATGAACTAACTTATTTTAGTTTTTAAAAATAAGTTAATCTTAATTTGGTCTGTTATTTGCACAAAGCCCCATAAGAATTCAATTTCTGATGCAAGGCAAGAGACACTATTGTATTATTGAACTTGTGCAAATAACCATTCTGTCACAAAGTAAGAATGCTCACAAACATTTTCCAATTGCCAAGGGGTCAGGAAGGTAGAAAAGTTTATGTTTCAATTTTTAAAAATTCTTTAACAAATTGCTGAACCCAACAATAACAACAACAAAAAAATCCTTAAATCTGGAAGACAAAGCATAGGAGAAAATCAGTAATGCTTTAGACAAAAGTCATGGAATTCTACTTCACCAGTTCAGTCCCGTGTAATCTCTTTTGTTGAATTTGCAGTGTTACTGTGGTCTGACCTTTCCATTAACATTCAATATTATTACTGATATTTTAGAAATTATCCCTACCATTATTTTGGCCTTTCTCTTGGTCATTTTTTGTTCTCTTGTCTGTCTGTCTTTAGTTTTCCTGGTATAGCACTCCCCTCAGAACTTCTCAAAGAGCTGGTCTGGTGTTGGTAAATTCTTTCAAGTTTTGTTTATCTGAGAATGTTTTTATCTTTTTACCACATGAATGATAATCTTGCCGGATACAGTACTTTTGGTTGAAATTGATTTTCACTTAACACTTTGAATTTATTTTCCCATTCTTTCCTTGCTTGCACTGTTTCCAATGAGAGGTCCGCTGTTAGCCTGATGGGATATCCTTGGAAAGTAACTTGACATTTTTCTTTTGCCAGTTTTAGTGTCTTTTCTCTGTCTGTGGTTTTGGTCAGTCTGGCTATGATATGTCTTGGAGAAGATCTTCTTGGGTTGATTCTATGTGGGGTCCTTTGTGTATCGTGGATCTGAATATATCTCCCTAGGTTTGGAAAGTTTTTTTTCCAGGATTTCATGGAATAGATTATCAATGCACTCAGTAGTTTCTTCACCTTCTAGGATACTGATTATCTGGATGTTTGGGTGTCTAATGGTATCTAGTATTACTCATATATTATTCTCATTTTGGGGCATTATTTTCTCAGTCTTTTTGGTGAAATCTTCTAGGTCAGAGGTTCTATCTTCTACATCTGAGATTCAATCTTCTGCATGATCTAATCTGTTTTAAATACTTTCAAGGGAGGTTTTGATTTCCTCTATTACAGCCTTCATCTCTAACAGTTCCATTGGATTCTTTTTTATTGTGTGTATTTCCTCTTTCAGATCGTGGAACAACTCTCTCACCTCCTGGAACTCGTTGTCTCTTTTCTCCTGCATCTTCTGGAGTTCACCATTTCTCTTTTGTATCTCTGTTAGCTTTGTCACTATGAATGTCCTAAAATCTTTATCTGACATTTCTAGGAGTTCCATTGCACTATATGTGGATGATGAAAGGCTGTTTTTTCCTCTTGGGGAATAGATATTTTCTTTATTTCTCATATTTCTTGTGCCTCTGCCGTGGTGATTTCTGGTCATCTGATGGATTATACAATACTTCCTATCTACTGGCTTTTTGCTGGGTGTTGGGCTGGAAGGAGGAGTTTTGGGCAGAGCTTTTTCAGTTAAAGGGACAGGGAAGGCCCACCTCAGATGCACCTGGATTCTGAAATTAGCAAGAGAAAGGCGAGGTGAGAGGCAAGAGACAGTACCTGCAGATTAAAACACATACACACACACACACACACACACACACACACACAAAACTTTTCAAGAGAAAGGGAGAGGGAGAGACAGAGACAGAAGGAAACAACATAGGTGAATCTTGAGGACATAATGCTAAGTGAAATAAGTCAGTTGCAAAAAGGCAAATCCAGTATGGTGTGGTTCCATTTATATGAGGTGTCTACTGTAATCAAGCAGAAACAGAAAGCAGAATGTTACTAGGGGGCAGGGGAGTAAGGAAGCATTCAATGAGTATGGAGTTTCAATCAAGCAAGATTAAAAAGTCTCTAGAGACCTGTTGTACCACAGTGTGCAAATAGGTAAAGAACACTTTGATTTGTTCATTTATGGTACATGTTTTTTGTCACAATAAAAAGAAAAATTACTTATGAACACAGGAAGGGCAGTGACGATGATGAGTTAGAAGCTCATGTTTGCTAAGACTACGTAGATTGGTGTAGGTCAAGAAAATGAAAAGCAAAACACATCTTCATTTTAACAAGACATTCAACCACCTACATCTCATTATATTCCTATGGATTAGATGAAGAAATACTGATTGGATATCAGAGAGATGCTGCTAGGTAACATTCAACTGAAGCTTCCATTCACTTTCACTCAAGGGCTCCTAGTTGCCAAGTTTCTTTCTGAAATCTTTTTTTCTGTGAGAGAGATTTTTGTGATAGGGCACATGTGCTCCTTGGAGAGACAGAGAGACATAAAATGAGAAATCACCCACCAGGGAGGATGGCCACACCGAAATCCCTTCTTCTTCACTTTCTTTTTAGGACTTTGGGCATGCACACACTTGTGGTTGGTGTGACTTTTAAGCTATTGGGTCTGGGACTGTAGCCATGGTCGATGACATGGGAATCCAGCAATGTAACCGTTATGCCATCTGCTGCTCCCTCTTTATGAAATCTTTTAAATTTCTGTCCTCTATTCCATTTCCCCATCACTGTCCACGTTCCATCTTTCAGTGCCTCTCATCTGAGTCATTGCATTAGAATGACTTCTCAGCAGACTTTCCAAGAACCTCCCAATCTTTTTTATATTTCAATCCATGTTCTTCTGTTCAGAAGTTTCACTGCCTTCTTATTGCCTGTAAAATGCCTTCATTGCCTATCAAGTGCAAAGTGTTCATTATAAACATTAACTCCCTAATTCTAATTCAAATTGACCCCCACCTACCAATACATCTTTACAGTCTATTTCTTTCTATGTGTATTCAACACGTGGACCACAGTGAACGATCTGGTGTTTGCCCAAAAGCACTTGAATCGTCCTAACTCAGAACCTCTGCAGGAGCTCTTCACTGAGCCTAAATACTCTCCTCATCCCTCTCACCCACACTGTAATCGAGACCTTTTCAAATCCTAATTATATTTTCAGGGACTGTGCAATGTTATTTTGTCTGAATTCTTACAATGTTTTTATGGCGCATAATGCACATGTTGTATCGTTAGTCAGTAAGCATCTTTCAGGCACAAATCATACGTGATTCACCTTTGTGTTCTTCACAGTGTGAAGGACACTGCCTTACACTTAAGAGGAACTGAACAGGTATTTGTTGACTGGAAGAATGATGAATTACTGTACCAAAATGCCGATCAAATAAGGTGAAGAATAGTTGGGAAAAAAGGTCTCAGGGAGAGGATTACACAGTCCTATAATTGGAGACATCTTCGTTTAGTCTATGCCTATTATTATGGACTGGGGGACAAGTTTATCTGAATTTCTTACTCAACACAATGCATAACTAATATGTTGCATGAAGAATGAAAAAATTTTTCCACTCCTAGTTGTCTAGGAAGATGAAAACTAAAAAGAGAGGTCCTGGGCCAGCTGGTGGCATAGTGGTTGGAGCTGCTGGCTCCTGCAGGTTCAGTCCTGAGCCTGGCAGCTTAGGGAACACGGAACACACCAGGTGCATGTGTGTACACACCTAGGATTCCAAGAGGAGAATGGAGGAGATGAAGAAATACTGTGGTGTGGCCATCGCCCACCAGGGGGTGCTTTTTTTTTGAGAGGTTTTTGCTATAGGGCGCGTGCACTCACCAGACACACAGAGAGAGACAGAGAGATAAAAAGCAAGAAATCACCCCCTAGAGGGGATGGCCATGCTGCAATCCCTTCTTCTCCATTCTCCTCTTGGGATCTTGGGCATGCACGCACACGTGCCCAGCGTGAATTTAAGCCACCGGGTCCGGGACTCAAACCGCAGTAGACTATGTGGGAGTCCAGTGACACAGCCATTACACTAACTACTGGTCCCAGGGGGTGCTTTCTTGCTCTCTCCCCCTCTCTCTTTTTCTCCAGGAAGTGCATGTGCCATACAGAAAATTAAGAAAGAAAGAGAGAGAGCATGTGCTCTTGAGGGATTTGTTAAAAGTAGAGCAATTTCCAAGACAGAAGTAGAAAGTCAGGAAACAGATGCCAGAACTCATTGGGAGCCAGATCTGAAGTAGTAACCCAGGGGTAGCAAAGGACGGTTGATGAAGAGTTTGCAGCTGAGGGGAGTCTAACATATTTAGAACTAAGTTCAATAACATTGGGCATCCCCTTGGACACACACCAGCAATGGGAAGGGTCATGGAGGAATGTTTGAAGATATAGTATAGAATAAAATGCAACCAGTGATTCTTCTGCAAGGTGTACAGAGATGGGAGAAGCCCATGGAGAACTGATTTCCAACATGTGCCTCATGGTAGAACTGATCTCTCTGGTGAAGCTGGAGGGTAGGTTGAAGTTTTCTTCAACTGGACTAGATTGGCCTTCCGAGAATAAGGCACTGTCACATGAAAGATCAAAATATATTCAGGAAACTGTAGAGAGTTCAGCACAGCTTGAGTGCAGACATATTGGAAAATGGAGGGAAAAGAGGCTAAACCCATCAGAAGAAGCCTATGCCATATGGAGCTTGAAACTTATCGTGAAGGACATGATTTCCTAAAAACCACTCTTTTGTGATGTGCTCTTTGCTACGTGCCCCTATGGTTGGAATGTGTTCCCCTCACATTCATGTGTTGGAGTTTTGTTATATTGTAAAAGTATTAAGAGGGCAGAAACTTTATCCAAGTTTAATAGGTGTGGTCTTTAGAAGGTGATTAGTATATTAGATAAGGTCATCAGGCCTCCATGACTGAATCCTGGTGGTCTTATAAGGAGAAGGAATGACAGCGAGCACACGTGCCCCATAGAAACAAACAAGCAAGCAAACAAACAAAAACTCTCCCTCTCAAAAAAAAAAGAGGAATGAGACAGACATACAGGACATACAGGGACCCTACAGACAAATACTCTGCTCTTGTTCTCTCTCAAAACTGATACCCTGTGCCATTCCGAACTCTGCAGAGAGCCCCATCAACAAGAAGATCCTCACCAGATGCAGACCCTTGACCTCGGACCTCCAAAATTGTGAGCTAAATAAACCTCTGTTCTTTATAAATTTACCAGCTTGTGGTAGTCAGTTGTTAGGAACATAAAAGCTACTAAAACTTGCCCTACATCAGATGTTTTAGCAATTTTGTCTCATTCAATCCTTATAACAGAATAAGGTAGGTGGATTACCTCATTTCACAGATGAGAAACTCAGGAAGGTTGAATAGTGAGGCTGCAACATGTCGTGGACATATATAACAAAGACATGGTTCTCCCCAAGTCTACTTGACTCAGAGTCTTTGTTCTTAGTCCTCTGAGTGTGCTGTGAAGGGTAGAAGAGACAGATGAGTGATCACTGGAGCTGGACAAACAGTACTGTAATGAGATAATTATTATTATTAGTTATTATTATTATTATTATTGGTTTTTGCTAAAGAACACGTGTGCTGACTGGAAAAAGATGGAGAGAGGGAAAGTTAGAATGGCCATGTCACGGTCCCGTCTCCTCTATTCTCCTCTCCGAATTTTAGGCATGCACTCTCATGCACCCATTTATGATTTTCAAGCTGCCAGGTCTGGGATTGAACTGCATTTGGCCATGCGGAAATCCAGCCTTAACCACCATGCTACCTGCTGGCCCTGAGTGATAATTGTTGCTAACCGAGAGTTCTCTGTTTTCATAAATGTGCTATAAGACATGTGTACTTGCTAGATATAAAGAGACAAAGAGAAAGAGACAGAAAGAGGGAAAATAAGAAAGCAACTCTCAGAGGAGATGATCATGCGGCAATCCCTTATCCTCCATTCTCTCCTCTGGATTTTGGATATGCATGCACACGTGCTTGGCATGATTCTCAGGTTGCCAAGTTCAGGACTCAGACTACACAATCGGCTCTGTGAGATCCAGTCACCTAACAACCATCACCTGGTTAGCCCAAGTTCTCTATTTCTTATGTTCTGCTACTAGTACACTTTCCATTCTCCTCTCACAGTCTATCTAAGACTGCCACCATTTTTTTTTTTTAAGTTTTTTGCTATAGGTTTCATGTACTCCTGAGGGGGGTCGTGGGGAATGAGATATTACCCTCCAGGAGAGTGGCCATGCCGCAATCCCTTTTGCTCCATTCTCCTCACAAGATTTTGGATATGCATGTACACACGCCCAGAGTGATTTTCTTTTTGTTTTTTTTTTTTTTTTTTTTTTTTTTCTTTTTTTTTTTTTTTTTACCCGAAAAAGGGTTTTTTTTTTTGACCAGAAAGAGACAAGAGAGAGAGAGGAAGAGAGGGAGAGGGAAAGTGAGAAGGCAAGCCACCAGGTCTGGGATTCGAACCATGGTTGGCCATGTGGGAGTGTCCAACGCCTTAACCACCACACCACCTGCTGGTCCCCGCCCAGAGTGATTTTCAAGCTGCTAGGTCCGGGTGTGTGGGAGTCCAACACCTTAACCACCGCACCACCTGCTGACTCTGAGACCACCATCTTTTCTCTTGCTTTGCATAGACCAGTAAATCCAAGACAACTAGTAAAGCTGGGATGTATCATGGAGAAGAAACGACTTCCTTGTTTTATAAGTAGCATTGACTTTATTTGAGATTTAAACCATTTACTTCTTGGTTAATCCAATTGCACTTGACAAGATGGAGTTAGGGCTGATCATGAAGAAACCTGACTTATCTGCAGTTTGTGAGAAAAAGGCCTACATAGATATTGATTACAATGGAGCTCCCAATGTGTGTGGTTGTCAGTATTTCTAATGCAGACCTGTGCTGTGCTTGTGGTCAGGCATCATCCAGGATAAGGATGGTTTAATCTCACTTAAACCACTTTGGTTGTATTAAGTCTAGCATACTATACTTGTCAATGAATTCCACATTTTAACAGGCAAGGATGGCCTAGAATGTAGTGAGAGAATGCCAAGAGGGTAAAATGCTTGGGAACTGAAACAATTCAAACATCAGCAACAGCAGTAATCAATTCATTCCACACAGAAGGACATGAGCTTAAAAAGGTTAAGATACTTCCCAAGGAAATAGGTTAATACAGAATCCAATTTGGGATTAGTCTGATCTGTGTTTTATTTCTTCATACGTATTTATTATCATTGTAGATTTTTGCTATAGACCATATGTTCTCACTGGAGAGAGAGAGAGAGATAGTGAGAAATTACCGCCTAGGAGGATAGCCACACGAGATCCCTTCTCTTCTCGGGATTTTGGGCATGCACACATACACAGAGTTTCAAGTTGCAAGGTTTGGGACTCAAACCAAAGTCAACCATGTGGGAGTCCAGTACCTTAACTACTATGCCACCTGCTGGCCCCTTTGTACATATTTCTTTCCTTACCCATACCAAAGCAGCTTTATCACTGGACCACTGGGCCTCTATTCGCTTATGGTAATGTTTATAGGCCTATGGCAGAAAGGATTTAGTATCAGTGGAACATTGTTATTTTTGGAGAGGTTTTTGCTATAGGGCATATGCGCTCGCCAGAAAGACAGAGAGAGACAGACAGAAAGTGAGAAATCACTCCCCATGGGGGATGGCCACGCCACAATCCCTTCTTCCCCTCTCCTCTCGGGATCTTGGGCACGCACGCACATGCGCCCAGCATGAGTTTAAGCCACTGGGTCTGGTACTAGAACCGCGGTCAACTACATGGGAGTCCAGTGACATATCCATTACGCTAACTGCTGGTCCCATATCAGTGGAAATTTTATTTCAAGGTTTGTACTCTAATGCATTTCAGAAATAACAAGCAGGGGCTGGATGATGGCACAGTGGCAAAAACCAACATTCTAGGAGTCTGTTCCATGTGGGAAGGTTCTGGGTTTGTGCCCGGAAAACTCCCTGAGTACACAAGTACACATGCACCCATTGCTAACTATTGCTAACTGAGGCTAGAAGTGGGTCAAGGTTTCAAGACACTGTTGGGGAGGCTGTTTCTTTAGATTATGGAAGATATAAATAAATAAACCTAAAAAAAGAAAAGAAGTAACAACCAAAATACACATATGCATAGAAATATGGCAATAGGATGCTTATATGTAACTTCCAGGATCTCAAAATACTTCCCTCCTCTTCAGCATTTTTTTTTTTTTTTGGAGAGGTTTTTGCTATAGGGCGTGTGCGCTCACCAGACAGAGACAGAGAGACAGAAAGTCATTACGCTAACTGCTGGTCCCAGCAGTGTTTTTTGTTGTTGTTGATTTTTGTTTTTTTTTTAAACTTTACTATTTTTTTTTTCCCAGTTTGATCAGACAGAGAGAGAGAGAGAGGGAAAGTGAGAAAGCAAACCACCAGGGTCAGGACTTAAACCGAGGTTGGCCATGTGGAGTCCAGCACCTTTAACCACTACGCCACGTGCTGGCCCCTTCAGCAATGGTTTTAACTTCCCATAAAAGTGCTTTGTCCAGCTCTGCTTGGAAAAACTAAAGAAAAGGGAGACAAAAATTAAGAAAAAAAATATAGAAAAAGTAAAAAAGTGTAACAGAGTTCTGGAAAGTGAGACCAATGGGAAAAGGAGAGAAAAACGTTTAGACCAATGAAGTAAAAATTGTGGCAGAAATCCCCAGTATCGGCAAAATAACTGTGGGTTTTGGAATGTCTCCATCTTTCCACCCATCCTGCAGTTCTCTCGGCACTGAACAGTGCATATTCCTACGCCGGCTCTGTTTGGTGGAGGCGAAGGCAGAGAGTGGTGGTGGTGAGAATGAAGCTGTAGACTAAGGTACTGGCCCCAACACCTTCATGCTCCATTAGAGGCACCCCAGGGGATCTAAAGAACTCCAGCACTCCATTTCTAGACACACCCATGCTAAGCTTTCATTTAGTACTTTCATAAATCTTTTATGACTGTCCTCAAATAGTGCACTATGCTGTGACACCTTTACATAGCACCTAGCAAAGTACTTTGCACACAGTGGACCGGGGGTTGGCGGGGGGGGGGCAATTTTTGAGGATTAGAATAAACTTTTCACTTTGTCTCCTGATGGTGGTACTGATAGTCTACAGTCCATGGTTGGTTTGGGATGGTGATGAGGGTGCAGGGAAAGGAGAGAGTTCACAATGGGAGGCCTCTGGACGGCCACTCCCCCACTCAGCTGGCCAGCACCTCAAGCCCCACGCTTCACTCTCTCCACTCCCTGCCATGCATGGAGAGAGAGATTATGGTGACAGTTCGCTGTGAGTACTACTAGCCCTTGTTTACTGAGGTGGATTTCATGACTCAACCCTGATTAATTTCTCAAAGACTTCTATACGTTAGTAAATAACTAATGGAGTCAGTTCTGTGGCAGGGGTGATGTGCTACTCAGGAGAAGTTAGATCTCACCTGGCAAACTTGACTCCAGTCCCTGACATAGTTGGCATGAAATACGCCAAAAATGTGCATGAGTGCCTAGGATGCCCAGATCACACAGCGGGTGCTTCTCTCTCTCCCTCTCTCTCTCTCTCTCACGTACACTCACATGTGCTCTATCATGAATAAGAAAAATGTATTGACTGTCTCATTGAAAATCTGTGTATCAACAGGAAGTCCCAGGCTTGTCACGATACGCTGACCTGCTATTACTCCTGCTCCTCCCTACTATAAATAATAGCACTAGTGGTATTTCAGGGCTGCTATTTACTGTCTGCTGGGTGCTATGTCCAGACAGTAAACTGTTCACCATCTCTATTTAGGAGCTCATAAACCTGTAGATCCCTGCCACTAAGTACACACACTTCCAGCTGACAAACATGTGCCTGTATTTCTCTAGTTTGCAGGTGGCTAATCATTGGCAAGAGATACCGTGCAAAGGAGTCTGAGGGAGACTAATTTGAATGATTATAATTAGCTATACAGAAAATTTCAAAGCTAGTATAAAATTTTTAAAGCAAGGTATTTTGTAGATCTCTTGGCTATAGGAGTTATAGAAAAAAAGAAATAAATGTAGGATAGCTAAACAATCTAACTCAAATAGATTATAATTCCATTGTTCTGACTCGCATTTTTCAGAAAACCAATGTTCTGCAAGTTTACATTTTTATTAAAATACTGATGACTTAAAAGGCTAAAATTGTCCTACATTTGTCAAAAGTACTATCTTCTATACATTCTCATTTTTACTTTTCTTCTGTTTTTTTGAGATTTTTGCTATAGGCTGAATGCACTGGCTGGAGACAGAGACATAAAGTAAGGAATCACCCCCTAGGGAGGATGGCCATGTCACAATCCCTTCTCCATTCTCCCCTTGGGATCTTGGGCCTGCACACACACATACACCTGGTATGAGTTTTAAGTTGCTGGGTCCAGGAATTGAACCACAGTCGAGTATGTGGAAGTCCAGTGATATAACCATTATATCATCTGTTGGTCCCAATACTCATCTTAATAGCATAAAGGAACTTTCTTGTGTAGCATCTTTAGTGGAACTGTCGAAAAAGACTGAGTTCAATATGTTTCAATTTTCCATGACAAAAATATATGACTATGTGTTTGGGAGGTGGTAGGCATGACTTATTTATCATAGTTGCTGAAAAAATTTAATCTTCCTTGATTATGTATGTTTTAAGAATTAGAGATTTTAATTTTAAAGTTTGTTTCATAAAGCTAAGTAAGTATATTTTCTCTTACAATAATCAAATCCCACTTATCACCGAATGGTAACTAACGTGGAATGGAATGCTCTGGGTACTTGTTTTCAGTTCAAAGCCCTGTACAAGCCAACTGTTAATTTCTTCAAAGTCCTATCATTGTCCTGTTCTTAGCCTTTGAGAGTGTAGATAATTCTTTCCTGAGTCACATGGAAGGTCTGCTTTATCACCTTAAATGTAAGGAAGGAAGAAAGAACTACCCTTTCTTCTTCCAGTTTTTCACCTCTACTTGAGAAAGCTTACTTAGCTCAGGCGTGCCGCGCCATGACTGGCATTTCCGTGTTCTCTAAGGCTACTCAGTTTTTGCATAGAGTACAGGGAAGCAGAGGAAGACCCTGGCCATTCTATCGGAGATAGCACTCAGTTGCTCCCCGGGGGACATTCTTTGTCTCTTTACTTTGCTTCATTCCCTTTTTCAGCACAGCATTACTGTATATATTTTTGTATGAGCTCCAAATATAAGACACTCTTTTTTGAGGAATTTCTTTCAAGCAGCTATCTTAATCAGTATATGGTTTAATTTCGCAAACACACACTGCCCGTTTAGGCACTCTGCTGGATGCTGAGAAAATGAAGAAGAAAAGACACCATCCCACCCTCGTAAAGTTCATATCAGAACTGTGGAGACAGACATATAAACAAATGCTGATAAGGTTCTTTGATACGTGCTCGAACGGGGGTATGTACACAGTGCTGGGGGACTTGGTGGGTAGGAATGTGTTTAAGTGGAGAGGCCAATTCCAGATAGGATTTAATTTTCAATATTAATGTAAATGTTGCAGAAATATCACATGTACACAGTGCAAAAAGTCATGATGAAACGAGAAGTCCTTTGATACTACCCTGTACCGGCCTGGTCTAAGACCTCCAAGTGCCCACTCCCGGCCGGGCTGACTATTCCATCAGCCTGTTGGAAGCTGCAGTCCTGGAATTCCCTTCCCAGGTCTCCAGAGTCAGAGCCATATTTCCTATATCCTATGTCTTTTTTCTTGCTTACTTCTTTGTTTTGCTGAAGCATAACCTACATTTATCTCCAAGGAAATATGCCTGGGATATATTCTTTGAGTCCTTGAATATCTGAAAATGCTTTTGTTTCACTCTCATGCTTGACTGGTAGTATGGCAATAGACTTCTTAAGTGAAAATCATCATTCATCAAATTTTAAAATGGGATGTGGTGGTTAAGGGAGTTGGACTCCCACATGGCTGACCATGGTTGGAGTCCCGGACATGGCAGCTTGCTTTTTCACTTTCTCTCTTTCTCACTCACTCTCTCTGTCCTTCTCTGGTCAAATAAAAAGAGAAAGAAAGAAAAGAAGGAAAGAAGGAGAAAAAAAGAAAATTAAAATAATTCTTTAAAAAATATTTTAAGCCATTTCTGGGGCCAGTGGATGGCTTAATAGTTTCGTTGCTGGGCTCCCACATTGTCAACCATGGTTCAAGTCCTGGACCTGACAGCTTAAACTCACTCCAGACACGTGTGTGTGCATATCCAAAGTCCTGAGAGGATAAAGGAGAAAGGATTGTAGCATGTCCATCTACCTGGGGTTGATTTCTCGCTTTCTGTCTCTCAGTCTCTCCTTAGTCAGATTTCTCGCTTTCTGTCTCTCTGTCTCTCCTTAGTCAGCAAAAGGATGGGTTCTTTATTATGAGCACATGCACCCTATAGCAAAAATCTCTCTTAAAAATGTTTTTGAAACTGTATCCATTGCCCAAGATGTTCTGAAATTTCACCATTATTCCAAAAACAGTGGGTCCTTTCTGAGTTATACATTTTTTTTACTGACTTTTTTCAGTGCCTTCTAGAGTGCCTTGAAAGATTATGTGCTCATGACTTTAGAAAAATTTAGAAAGTTTTTTTTAATTTTAAATATTAGGTTGTCAGAAAAGTCATGACATATTTTTTTCTGTTTTTCGGTGCAAAAATGTATCATGACTCTTTTGACAACCCAATAGCTACTTTCAGTCATTTTCTCAACTTATTCCAAGTTTAAATTTTTGTAATATAAAAGAAATTTCAGAATAGCATTTTTTTGTACAAAATAAATAAATATTGGGACCAGCAGTTAGCGTAATGGCTATGTCGCTGGACTCCCACGTAGTCAACCGCAGTTCGTGTCCTGGACCCGGTGGCTTAAAACTCACACCGGGTGCGTGTGCGTGCGTGCCCAAGATCCCGAGAGGATAATGGAGGAGAAGGGATTGTGGCGTGACCATCCCCCCTGAGGGGTGATTTCTCACTTTCTGTCTCTGTCTCTCTCTGTCTGTCTGGCGAGCGCACGCGCCCTATAGCAAAAACCTCTCCAAATAAATAAATAAATATTGTATAATAATGCCTTTGATTTATGTGACTTTTTATTGTTTATTGTTTTCACAAACTTGACCTTGTACAATCTTGCTAGCTATTTTGTCTTTTTATCTTTTAGAGAGAGACATTTTTGCTATAGGGAATGTATGCTCACTGGAGAGACAGAAAGTGAAAAGTCACCCCTCACGGGGGATGGCCCAATGCAATCTCTTCTCCTCCATTCTCCTTTTGGGACTTTGGGTACGCACATACACACACCCAGACTGAGTTTATCCTGCCAAGTCTGGGACTCAAACTGTGGTCAACTATATGGGAGTCCAGTGACATAACCATTATGCCATCTGCTGGTCCCTATTTTTGAAAAAGGTATATTATGGGCTAGTAGGTGGTGTGGCAGTTAAAGTGCTGGATCCCACTTGGCCAGTTGTGAGGTGGTGTGGCAGTTAAAGTGCTGGATCCCACGTGGCCAGTTGTGTGGTTTTAGTCCCAGATCTGGCAGCTTGAAAAACACATGAACGTGCGTGTGTGTGTGTGTGTGTGTGCCCAAAATCCAAGAAGAAACTGGAGAAGAGACGGTGGAGTGACCATCATCCCAGGGGGATGATTTTTGTCTTTCCTTCTCTCTCTGATGAGCAGAGCACTGTAGAGGAAAAAAAAAAAAAAAGATAAACACTCAAATCAATAAACATTCACTTGACATTTTCTTTTCTTTATGAAAAAAGTTGTAGGGATATGTTTGATTTTCTTGTATCAGGGATTCATTTAGCATTTCCTTCGCTCTAGGTCAATAAAAAGGAGAAATGAAAAAGGCTGTCTAGTAAAGACTGTAAAGAGTGGGTCAGTTAGGGGTAGAAATGAAAAATTCAGAGCGAGAGAAACGAACCAAACCAAAAACACAAAGGACCTGTAATCTATGGAATGTGCCAGGCTAATATCTTAGAATACTTAAAAATTAAGACAAAATATTGTATTTTATGTTCTGAAGCAAAAACAGAGTCTAATTTCTTGGATCTCTAAGGATCCAACTTCCCTAAGACAGGCAGAAATAAAGAATCCATCCTTTTGCTGACTAATGGAAAGGATTCTGTGAGAATGATTTTCCTTCAGTTTTCGGTTTTATCGTCAAATAAACATTTCTTGAATTCCCACCAAGTCTGAAAACTGGAATATATCTCTTGCTTTGGTCTTAAGGTTTAAGACTAGCTTCCATGGCTTTCTAAGTTACTATGTGAATGCTCCAAAGAGTAAAATAAAAATTCAATTTTTAAAAAGAGGTTTTTGCCATAGGCTGTGTACACTTACCAAAGAGAGAGAAACAGAGACAGTGAGAGGGAAGGTGAAAGGTCATGCTGCAATCTCTTCTCCAGTCTCCTCCGGGAATCTTGGGCATGCACACACACACACACACACACACACACACACACTCAGCATGATTTTCAAGCCACCAGTTTGGGACTCAAACCATGGTTGACCATGTGGGATTCCAGCGACCTAACCACTACACCATCTGCTGGCTCCCCAAATTCAAATTTTTATTAAACCCATGTCTCATTTACTAAGTTATTTTTAAATTCTTTCTTTCTTTCATAATATACTGACAGAGAGACATAGAGGCAGATACCTCCTGTAGGGACTTTACACCCCAGCCCAACTCCAGTCTTAGCCGGCCCACGTCACAGGCACAAGCCTGCACCAAACCTTCCAGAACCTCTCCCATGTGGATCCTGCTGCCTTACCACTGTGTCACTGCCTGGCCCCTTCACTAAGTTATCTTTGTTTATTTATTATTTTTTGTCTAATAGAAATCCAAGTCTTAGAATACACTGTCAAAAAAAGAAATAGCTCATTTTAAGTACTATAATTTATCCAATTTGGAACTAACCATAAACTTTAAGCCTCTTTCCAAATTTTCAGTTTTATAGTCATGGTATGTATGTATATATGTATTTACTTATTTATTCTTTTTTTTTTTTGGAGAGAGATTTTTGCTATAGGGCACATGAGCTTGTAGGAGAGATAGAAGTCCCCAGGAGGAATGGCCACTCTGCAATCCTTCCTTCTCTATTTTCCTCTCAGGATTTTGTTTAGATTTAATTAAATAATTGATTAATTAATTAAAATTTGACTAGAGAGGGAGAGAGAGAAAGAAGGAAAGTGAGAAAACAAGCCAGGCCCAGGACTCGAGCCATGGTTGGCCATGTGGGAGTCCAGCAACCTCAACCACCACACCAAGTCTCGGGATTTGGGGCACACAGGACATGCACCCTGCATGACTTTTAAGCCACCAGGTCTGAGACTCAAACCATGGTTGATTACATGGGAGTCTAGCAACATAACCATTACGCCATCAGCTGATCCAATAGTCACTGTAATTAAGAACTAATCTCAAGTCTGACTTCTCAAGTTCAAATCTTATTTCTGTCATTGGTTTAGTTTTGTGATCTTGGGTGAGTTAATGAACCCCTTAAACCTCAGGTTCCCCACCTATAATATATGGATAATAATAGCACCTGTACCGGTATCGTAGCGTTGTCATAGAGGTTAAATAGAATAATCCATATAACTTGGAACAGTGCCTGGTACATGGTCAGTATTTAACAAATGTGAACCATAGTACATTTGCACGTGTAGCATACAGTTGAGCTCTGTGTTAAGCATGTAATACTCCAAAAAAAGGTGTTTTTTTGTTTTTGTTTTGTTTTGTTTTGTTTTTGCCAGAGGGCAGGTGTAGTCACCAGAGAGACAAAGAGTGAAGAAAAGAAAGAACCTCCCAATGAAGTGTAGCCATGCCACAATCCTTTCTCCATTTCTCCATCCTGTTAAGATTTTGAACATGCGTGCACATGTACCTGGTGTATTTTTCTTTTTTTTCTTTGAGAGGTTTTTCTCTATAGGGCTCGTGCGCTCACCAGACAGACAGAGAGAGACAGAGAGACAGAAAGCGAGAAATCACCCCCCAGGGGGGGTGGTCACGCTGCAATCCCTTCTCCTCCATTCTCCTCTCTGGATCTCGGGCACGCACGCACATGCACCCGGCATGAGCTTTAAGCCACCGGGTCCGGGACGCAAACCGCGTCGACTATGTGGGAGTCCAGTGACATAGCCATTACGCTAACTGTTGGTTCCCTACCTGGCGTGTTTTTGAAGCCCCAGAATCTAAACTGCAGTTAGCCATGTAGGATGGGGCTCTTTTAAACACAAAGCCACAGGACTAGCCCAAATGAGCTCAGATTTTGTTTTAATTGAAAATAATCGGGTCAGCTAGTGGCGGAAGACACTGAATCCCATATGGCCACTCCGAAGTTTGAGTCCTGGACACTGCATCAAGAAAAAACATGCCAGGGACTTGTGTGTGCATACTCAAAATCACAAAAGGAGAATGGAAGGAAAGGGATTGCAGTGTGGCCATCCCCCCAAGAGATGTTTTCTCCCTTTCTCTCTGGCAAGTGTACACACCCTATAGCAAATGTTTTAAAAGAAAGAAAAATAATGAGGATTCTTGGTTTATAAAATTGCAGAAAAACATCTAATGAGTGGTCTGTATTTGTGTGTGTGAACTCTGTGAATCAATGCAAAGGGATCTAATAACATGTC
This sequence comes from Tupaia belangeri chinensis, assembly GCF_000334495.1. Lineage (NCBI taxonomy): Eukaryota > Metazoa > Chordata > Mammalia > Scandentia > Tupaiidae > Tupaia > Tupaia belangeri. The sequence continues at coordinate 452,132 of NW_006201797.1, read as the reverse complement.
TACTATAAACATGAAACTTTGTCTCAACCTGCACTATCAAATGGGATTACAAATGTACTTGTAGAATGTACTTACATGTACCTTTTCCATATGGTCATATTGTATGTAATAGTCACTTTGGATTATTGTCACGCAACTGACTCCGGAGACGGTCTTCTCTTCAGCACTTTATTTCCCCAGGCTATGTTACAGAAGTCCTTCTTCCTTTCCCTTTCCCCGGGGCCTTATAAAGGGCCCCTAGCCAATCAGCTCATTGTCCACGTGCACGGAAGCCAGTCCTGAAAGAGGATTGGTTGCATGCGGTGTTGTGCTCTCCACGCTCCCCACTGCCCTACTTCCTTAAAGTTGTTTACTGCTTTGAGCGCTCAGCGGGCTTCCGTTGAGCGCCATTTTGAAATAGGCGCTGAGGGCGATGGGCGGGGGCGCTCCACAGATTATAAAAATTTACTTGTTTGACTTTAAAATAATATGTTAGCTATTTGAAGCAACTGTGACCAGATATAAAAGTGTTTAGTATAAAAAAGGTGCTGGGCAATTTATGAAATGAAATTTATCAGATTTTGTTTCCGTATGCTATTTTGTTAGACCTGTCTATTACTTTTTTTTTTTAAGAATTATTGTATTTAGATTTATTTATTTATTTGACCAGAGTGGGGCAGAGCAAGAGAGAAAGAGAGGAAAGTGAGAAAGCAAGCCACCAGGTCCAGGATTCAAACCGCATTCGGTCATATGGGAGTCCAGCATCCTTAGCCACCATGCTACCTGCCTGCCCCGCCCATGTATTACTTTTGATAAATAATGATAGTTGTTATAAAATTTCATAATTAATCAAAATAAAAGTTTACTTAATTCTTGTGCTACATTCAGTTTGAGTATTCATGATTACTGGATGAAGATCTACATGGTCATTCAGGAATCCAGAGAATAGAAGACCACGCAGGAGGGTTTTTTGTTTGTTTTTGGTAGAGATTTTTATAATAGGGCACATATGCTTGCCAGAGACACAGAGGGAGACGAAGAGAGAGAAAACAAGAAACTACCTCTCCTGGCGGGGGAAGGCTGTGTTGCAATCTGTTTTCCTTCATTCTCCTCTTGGAATTTTGGGTATACATGCACACATGCCCTGTGTGAGTTTCAAACTGCCAGGTCTGGGACTCAAACCCTGGTTGGCCATGTGAGAATCCAGCACCTTAAACACTATGCAACCTGCTGGCCCCTACATAGGGCCATACTGAAAGTGTAGTACTTCATTTCTGCCCATTTTCTATTGGCCAGAACTCAGCCATAGGACAAAATGTTATTGCCTAATGGCTGAGAAATGTAGTCTAGATGGATTTCAGGATCAAAGGAAATAGGTTTTAGCAAACATATAGTCTCTGCCCTAGCTTAGTTCAGAAAACAAAAACAAACAAACAATAACTACTCTGTAAGTTGTCAGAGAATGTGAAGGCCAAAATATTCATGGTTTGGTTGGATAAAAATAAAATTTTTAAGACTTATTTTATTTAACTTTATTTGTTTATTTTAATTTGACCAGAGAGGGACAGAGAGGGAGAGAAGGAAAATGAGAAAGCAAGCTGCCAGGTCTGGGACTTGAACTGCAGCCTGCCATGTGGGAATCCAGCTCCTTTAAACACCACACAACCTGCCAGCCCCCAGATAAAAAATTTTGAATCTAGGGCCAGCCCATGGCCTGCTGGTTAGGGTGGCTGGATCCCACAAGGCTGACCATGCAGTTTGAGGCCTGGACCCAGCAGCTTGGGAATAAACCTGGAGCATGTATGTGTGTGCCCAGTGTCCTGAGGGTAGGGAGAGATGGAGAAGGGATTGTGGCATAATCATGCCCCATGAGGGTTTGTGCTTTCTTGCTTTTTTTTTTTTTTTTTTTGCTATAGAGTGCGTGTGCTCGCCAGACAGATGAAGAGAGACAGAGAGACAGAAAATGAGAAATCACCCCCCCAGGGGGGATGGCCACCCCGCAATCCCTTCTCCTCCATTCTCCTCTTGGGATCTTGGGCACACAGGCACATGTGCCTGGCGTGAGTTTAAGCCACTGGGTCCGGGATTCGAACTGTGGTTGACTACATGGGAGTCCAGCGACATAGCCATTACGCTAACTGCTGGTCCCTGTGCTTTCTTACTCTTGTGCTCTATCTCACTCTCTCTCTCTCCAGTGAATGCACAGCTGTCTAGTAAGTTAAAAAAAAAAATCAGATCTATATCAAAGCACCACAGGAAGAATGGTTTTCAGGAGCAGAGCGCTTACCAGCTAAATGACATGACCAAGTTCCTGAACCCTTTGGCACCTGAGCTGACTTGCTCAGTAAAGTAGGGAGAGCAACGATGATCTTTTTTTTTTTTTCTTTTTTTTTGGAGAGGTTTTTCTTATTGGGTGCGTGCACTCGCCAGAAAGACAGAGAGAGAGAAAACGAGAAATCACCTTCCGGGGGGCGGGGGGTGTGTGGCCATGCCACAATCCCTTCTCCTCTGTTCTCCTCTCGAGATCTTGGGCACGCACGCACACGTGCCCAGCGTGAGTTTAAGCCACCCGGTCCGGGACTCAAACCGTGGTTGACTATGTGGGAGTCCAGCGACATAGCCATTACGCTAACTGCTGGTCCCAACAATGATCTATCTTTTAAGGTTGTAAGAACTAAATATGATAATATGTTTAAAATCCCCAAAATATAAACACTGAACACATGTTACCATTATTATTATTATAATATTTTTAAATCCTAGGAAAACTATCTTTTCTCTTTC
>NW_006201797.1:448587-448886 GCF_000334495.1 Tupaia belangeri chinensis | reverse complement strand
CTCCCATTAAACAGAATAAAATCGCCTCATTCTGATGGACTTTATTTATTGTATTTTATTTTGCCTTATTATTATTACTGGTTTTCTTTTTTTAGAGAGATTTTTGCTACATGGCATGTGCACTTGCCAGAGAGAGACAGAAAGTGAAAAATCACCCCCTCAGAGGGATGGTCACACCCCTTCTCCTCCATTCTCCTCTCAGGGTTTTTGACATGTGCACACACACACACGTGCCCAGCTTAAATTTGAAGCCACCGGGTCTAGGACTTGAACCATGGTCAACCATGTGGGAGTCCAGC
>NW_006201797.1:432854-448215 GCF_000334495.1 Tupaia belangeri chinensis | reverse complement strand
TTTTTTTTTTTTTTTAAGATAGTCTCACTATGCTGCAATTTGGTGGGCCTGGAGTCAGAATTGAACCTAGGCCTGCCATGTGGCCTCAGTCTATAAGTAGTAGCATCTGCAAGTATGTGCTTCTGCGACTGGGCCTATAATAATTATTTTTTCCCTTTATTGTGCCAGAGAGCACATGTGCATGCACTCCAAAGAAACAAACCCAGAGAGAGAGAGAGAGAGAAGGCACCCCTAAATAGGGTCATGTCATAGCATCATCCTTTTTCCTCCAGTTTTCCATTTGTCAGGATCCTGGGCACACGTGTGCCTAAACACTGTGTCAGTCACTGGGTCTTGAACCCTCATTGGTCATGTGGGATCCAGATTCTGCTTTCTCTGCACTTAATTGCTGCTCTATGGGGCCAGCCCTATAATACTTCTTTTGTTTCAATTTTAAAATTGAAACTTGATAACCATGGTGAATATCTGGTATTAAACATTATGTTGTGCATTTCCAATAATACTGGATCATCAAAAAAGTCATGACTAGTTTTTACATAGAAAAACATGGAAAAATTACATCATGACTTTTCTGACAACCTGATCATTCTATTTCCTTTTTGAAGTATATATTGAATAGTCAATATTAAACATTATGTTGTGCATTTCCAATAATACTGGATCATCAAAAAAGTCATGACTAGTTTTTACATAGAAAAACATGGAAAAATTACATCATGACTTTTCTGACAACCTGATCATTCTATTTCCTTTTTGAAGTATATATTAAATAGTCAACAACATATTTTTTAAGAGAGAGATTCTTGCTATAGGACACATGCACTTGGCAGAGAGACAGAGAAAGATAGCCAGAAAGTGAGAAATCGCCTCCTGGGAAGATGGCCACGCTGCAATCCCTTTTCCTCCATCTTCCCCTTGGGCTTTTGGGCATGCAAGCACACACACCCAGTGTGAGGTTTGATCCTTCAGGTCCAGGACTTGAACAGCAGCTGAGTACATGGGAGTCCAGGGACAAAAAATTTAAATAAAATTAGGAGCCAGCAGGTGGTGTGGTGGTTAAGGGCACTGCATTCCCACATAGCTGACTGTGGTTCAAGTCCTGGACCTGGTGGCTTGCTTTCTCATTTTCTCTCTCTCTCTCTCTGGTCAAATTAAAATAAATAAATAAAGTTAAATAAAATAATTTTAAAAACGTCTTTCTTTAAAAAAAATTTAAAATAAAATTAAACCATTACACCATCTGCTGGTTCCGTCAACATTTTTTACCCTGCTGTGGTTGCACCATTCCATAGCCATTATCCCCGCTGTTTACATGCATTCTTCAGTCTATAATTATTTTCATCTGCATGGAGAGACCCCTCACTCTGAGCAAGTTGTTCTTGATCTTTCAACATTTGCCTGTGTGATGACAGTAAGTTAGGATGATTCCCTTACTTAGACCCTCTCCTCTTTCTTGAGATAAGTATCCATTCCTGAAATGTGTTGTCAGTTATCCTGTGTTCTCTCCTTGGACGACCCCATGGAAGATTCCAGGGACGCACATCAGGTTAGCTCTGCCAGTGTCCCTAGGAAATGTCCTCAGTTTACCAAACTGTTAGCCTAGAGCCTCTAGAGACATTTATGTTAGTGAAAATTACTGCAGTATCTTGTGTTAACGAAAATTGTTTCACATTAGACAGCTTGAATTTCTTAATTAGAAACCAAAGTGACTTTTGGGTAATATGTGAATTGAAAGGAAAAAATCTGCCAGTTTCTGGCCAAAAGGTGACCCTTTTAAAGACATATTTGTTAGTTGTGAGTGACAGAGGTTACAGAGGCAGCCAGGACCATTTCTGAAGTGTTAAGCTGACCTTAGGTAACAAGGTCATGGGGTCGGCAGGGGTCAGGATTGGTGGAGGAGAAGGCTTTCTTTGCCTTTTGTGGAACGCTTTTAAAAGGCTTCAGCTTTCTGTCCCTCCCTCTCTTCTTTCTGGTTTCACCCAGCCTGGCTGTTTTCTAAAAGCCACCATGATTTGAAAACTGACTCATGGGCTGACCTCCCCAGCCTAAGGGCACATGGATAACCAGACACTGTCCCTGGAACTTCACCAGGTTCTGCAGGATGGCAGGAGCCAGTTAGCCTGGGGCTGAGGCATCTGCTTATCCTTCTTGCAACCTGTTTAATGAAGACAGAGTATTCAATTGTTTTTCTTTTCTTTTCCCCTTCTCTTCCCTTCTCTTCCTTTCCTCCTTCCTTCCTCCTTTCCCTTTCCTTCTTTTTCTTCCTTCCTCCCTTTCTCTCTCCCTACTCCTTTCTTTCACAAGAGAGAGTGTGTGCACTCGACAGAGAGACAGAAAGTGAGAAATCACCCCCAAGGGTGGATGGTCATTCGCAATCCCTTCCCCTCCATTCTCTTCTCAGGATTTTGGGTGAGCACACACACGCACCCAGTGTGAGTTTAAGCTGCCAGGTCTGACACTCAAACTGTGGTCGACGACGTGGGAGTTCAGCAATGTAATCATTACACCATCGGCTGGTCCCAATTCTTTTCTTTCTTTCTGCCAGAGGGTGCATGCACTTGCTAGAGAGAGATGGGGTTGCAGGGGTAGGAGGAGAGGGGTGTCGTCATGCCACAATCTCTTCTCCTCCATTTCTCCATCCTGTTGAGATGTCAGGCACATCTGCACGCTCGCTCAGTGTGCTTCTCAAGCTCACAGGGCTGGAACTCAAACTATGTGGTTGTGAAAATTACTGCAGTATCTTGTGTTAACGAAAATTGTTTCACATTAGACAGCTTGAATTTCTTAATTAGAAACCAAAGTGACTTTTGGGTAATATGTGAATTGAAAGGAAAAAATCTGCCAGTTTCTGGCCAAAAGGTGACCCTTTTAAAGACATATTTGTTAGTTGTGAGTGACAGAGGTTACAGAGGCAGCCAGGACCATTTCTGAAGTGTTAAGCTGACCTTAGGTAACAAGGTCATGGGGTCGGCAGGGGTCAGGATTGGTGGAGGAGAAGGCTTTCTTTGCCTTTTGTGGAACGCTTTTAAAAGGCTTCAGCTTTCTGTCCCTCCCTCTCTTCTTTCTGGTTTCACCCAGCCTGGCTGTTTTCTAAAAGCCACCATGATTTGAAAACTGACTCATGGGCTGACCTCCCCAGCCTAAGGGCACATGGATAACCAGACACTGTCCCTGGAACTTCACCAGGTTCTGCAGGATGGCAGGAGCCAGTTAGCCTGGGGCTGAGGCATCTGCTTATCCTTCTTGCAACCTGTTTAATGAAGACAGAGTATTCAATTGTTTTTCTTTTCTTTTCCCCTTCTCTTCCCTTCTCTTCCTTTCCTCCTTCCTTCCTCCTTTCCCTTTCCTTCTTTTTCTTCCTTCCTCCCTTTCTCTCTCCCTACTCCTTTCTTTCACAAGAGAGAGTGTGTGCACTCGACAGAGAGACAGAAAGTGAGAAATCACCCCCAAGGGTGGATGGTCATTCGCAATCCCTTCCCCTCCATTCTCTTCTCAGGATTTTGGGTGAGCACACACACGCACCCAGTGTGAGTTTAAGCTGCCAGGTCTGACACTCAAACTGTGGTCGACGACGTGGGAGTTCAGCAATGTAATCATTACACCATCGGCTGGTCCCAATTCTTTTCTTTCTTTCTGCCAGAGGGTGCATGCACTTGCTAGAGAGAGATGGGGTTGCAGGGGTAGGAGGAGAGGGGTGTCGTCATGCCACAATCTCTTCTCCTCCATTTCTCCATCCTGTTGAGATGTCAGGCACATCTGCACGCTCGCTCAGTGTGCTTCTCAAGCTCACAGGGCTGGAACTCAAACTATGTGGTTGGCCATGTGGGATCTGACTCCCTTAACCACCGGGGCCAGCCTTGGTCTTTAGTTCTTGGTATGATTTCCCATTGGCTTCTCTGTGTTCATGAATGACTGAGTTGGTGTCTTTGATGACCTTGAGCACATCACTCAAGTTTTTTGGGACTAATTTTTGTTCTTATCCACAAAATGAGAAAGTTGGACAGCATGATGTAGTCTTGCTCCTATTTTGTTAGTTGGGGTAGCTAAAATCCTTATGCCTTTTTTGTTCTTAATTAGTAGACATTAAAAACACACCACATTCTGTGTTCTGTGATAGCTCTATATCTCTGCAGGAATGAAGACACTGGACTATTCTCGTTCGTGCAAACTATCCTCTGTACACAGTTACTAACATTTGAGACACTGACCGCAAGTGCTAATCCTTTGCTTTTACCCCCAATACTTAGAAATGTGGCACAAACTCCTAAGCCCTTACACATGGTATATGCTTGGCATATGGTTATATTTGGTTTCTCTGGCGTGTAACTTAGGCCACCACTTTACAACAGTGCTTTGGACAATGGCTTTTTGTTGAAAATAATTTCTTTTTCCCTTTCTGAACATTTAAAGCACATTTGGACTGAAATCTTTAAACAGAGAAATTCAGTGACTTGCTCACGTGTACCTTAATTGAGTCAGGGATATTCCTCCTCAGTAACCTCTCTCCCTCCATCTGGAAGGGAAATCGGCAAGGCCTTACCATGTATCCTCTCTACCTCTGCATTTCCTCTTTCTAGAAAAATCTTTTGGAAGCTAGGTTTGATGTTTAAATGTTTTCCAGGCTCCCAGTCACAGTGATCTCAGCGCCCTAAAACCACAGTTGTTCAGAGCCTCCCCAGGAGCCTTCTCCCTGCACCCCTACTCACACACATACACTCTGTGGTGTTTGCCTGTTGAGGACTTGGGCAGGCATACAGGCAGTTCTGGCTGCCAGATGCTCATCTTATTCCTTCCGCCTCCGTTTTAGGAGAAAATAACCAGGGTAAGAAGAGGAAATGATTGTGTTAATGATCATGGCCTCGCAAAAACTTTGGCTTATATGCTACAAACACAGAATGTGGGAGGAGAGAGCCCTGAGCACCTGGCTGAGCAACGTTGGCTTGTTTCCACCTGATTCAATGCATGACAAATATTTGCATGAGTAAAATTCTGTAATGTGAGCATTAGACATGGACAAGGTGTAAGACGAAGAGATGCACAAGACATGTGAGAGAGAAGACGCAGGTTCGCAATCTCGTGAGAGGAAGGAAAACATAGACAGGACTTCTAGGCAGCCATATAAAAGGCACAGAAGCAAAGCTTTGTGGGAATAGAGGAGAAATGGGGTTGTTCATCTAAGAAGACTCTCAGAAGCTTTTATGTAGAAGCGAGCATTTTAGTCCAAGCTTAACAATCAGGTATGACTTCATGAACAGATTTTTGCTAGAGAAGTAGAGGTCTTGGGGGATATTCCAGGGGATAGTGAAAAGAAACAGCTTGAATAAAATCCTAGAGGGGTTGACACATGATAAGAGGCAGAAGCAAATAGGTTCTGGAACAATTAAATGTTAGTATGAAAATCATATTGAGGAAGAGAAATGTGTAATTATAATAGCTAGATAGAAAGCAGGGGGAAAAAAAACCCATAAAGCTAAGATCACTTTAGAGGTTTAGTTTAAAATGATTTGGGGGCTTGCTCCATGGCTTAGCAGTTACGTGCTGCTCAGGAAAAGTCAGATCTCACAAGGTGACCATGTTTCAAATCCCTGGCCTGGTCAGCATTAAATAAAACAGACACACAAGTGCCCAAGAACAGACGGACTGGAGGAAGTAGACTGTGAGGTGATCGACCCCGAGGAGGGTTCCTCTCTCTAATGTGCATGCACATGCTTTATTGTGAATATATACATAAAAAGAAGAAAAAAAATATTTTTAAGGAAATATGACAAAAAGCACCTGGATGATACAGATGATCTCAGAAAACCTTAATAATTATTGGGACCAAGCAGTTAGCATAATGGCTGTCGCTGGACTCCCATGTAGTCGACTGTGGGTTTGCGTCCCAGTCCTGGTGACTTAAACTCACTCCAGGCATGTGTGTGTGTGTGCCCAATATCCTGAAAGGAGAATGGAGGAGAAGGGATTGCGGCGTGGACATCCTCCCTGGGGGGTGATTTCTCACTTTCTGTCTCTCTGTCTCTCTCTGTCTGCCTGGCGAGCACACGTGCCCTATAGCAAAAACCTCATCAAAAAAAAAAAAAAGAAAGAAAGAAAAGAAAACCTTAATAATTATTAAGAAACTATTATGATTAGGGCAGAGGTTAGAAAAGGGAATAATACTCTTGCACAGGGTAATAATTCTTATATTTAGGATTACTGTAAGGATAAAGAAGATAATTTGACTAAAAAGCTTAATACTAAGTCAGCTCCCTAAATACTTCCTAATTAAAATTTTTTTTTTTCTTATAGGGTGCATGTGTTTCCCAGGGAGAGACAGACAGAAAGGGAGAGGAGGAAGCACACTCCATAGGAAATGGTCACGCCATTGTTCCTTCTCTTTTTCTCCCTTCTTTTGGGACTTTAAGAACGCATGCACATGTGCCCAGTGTGTTTCTCAAGTCACTGAGTCTGTGACTCAAGCCACTAGTCATCCACATAAGACCTGGCTGCCTAACCCACCAGGGCATGGAGTCAGCTCTATTCTAAAATTTTTGTGATGTCTATTGCTATTGTTATATGAAACTCAAGCCCCAAAAGCAAGATCTGAAAAGTGCTTGACTATAAGGGAGGGGTGGAAACCATCAACATGCACCCCTAAGGATTTGGAGCGGAGGGGCCAGTGCACAAAGAGCAAGGTGGGCGTCGGGGCACCTTCGTCCCCTGTACACCTTACCTCCGGCCTTGTACTCTAAACTTGGCCAAGTTCTTCAACAGCCAGAACCACTGCTTACCCAGTAGAACCTGCCCACCTGTCCAGCTCCAGGCCAGAGCCGCTGCCTTCCTCAAAGTATTTCTCTCCCAGGAGGCAGATTGCATGTGCACTTCCTGTGTGTGCTCAGAACACGCTGCTTGTACTCGACTACGTGCATGTGTGTGTATCTAGCCCCCTTACTGGACTCTTTTGGGTGCCTCGCATTTAGTGGGTGACCAAGAAGCTTTTATCAAATAAAAAGTGGCACATGATGAGTTTAAAGTTGGCTACACTTACTTTTTTATTATTATTATTGCTTTTTTTTTTTAAGAGGTTTTCTCTACAGGGCACGTGCGCTCACCAGACAGACAGAGAGAGACATAGAGACAGAAAGCGAGAAATCACTCCCCAGGGGGGATAGTCACGCTGCAATCCTTTCTCCTCCATTCTCCTCTCGGGATCTTGGGCACGCACGCACACGCGCCCGGCGTGAGTTTTAAGCCACCAGGTCCGGGACCAGGTCCGGGCCCTGACCCGTGGTCAACTACATGGGAGTCCAGCGACATAGCCATTACGCTAACTGCTGGTTCCCGTTATTGCTTTTTTAGAGAGAGATTTTTTTGCTATAGGTTACATGTGCTTGCCAGAGAGACAGAGAGACAAAAAGCAAGAAATCACCCCCAGGGAGGATGACCATGCCACAAACCCTTATCCTCTATTCAACTTTCAGGATTTTGGGCACGTAGGCACAGGAGTTTTAAGCTTCTGGGTCCGGGACTCGAACTGCAGTCCCCTATATGGGAGTCCAGTGATGTAACCATTATACCATCTGGTGGTCCTGACACTTACTTTTTTTTTTAATATTGGTATAAACAATATAAACAGCCCCAAGCCCTGTATCTGTAAAAAACATAAATTTACTTTTTATATAAGTCTTACTCATTTCTCTTGGGGTTACTAAAAGTTAGTAGTAGTGGGTTAGCTAAGGGTATCTTTGCTTTTCCCTATGCCTGCACATAATTTTTTTTTTCCAATTGCCAGAGGGCACATGCACTCAGCAGAAAGAGAGACAAGAGGGAGAAAGCACCTCCCCTATGAGGTGTAGTCATACTGCAATCCCTTTTCCTCCACTTTGTACACCCAGTTGGGATTTGGGGCATATGAACACAAGCAAAAAAAAAAAAAAGAAAGAAAGAAAAGAAAACCTTAATAATTATTAAGAAACTATTATGATTAGGGCAGAGGTTAGAAAAGGGAATAATACTCTTGCACAGGGTAATAATTCTTATATTTAGGATTACTGTAAGGATAAAGAAGATAATTTGACTAAAAAGCTTAATACTAAGTCAGCTCCCTAAATACTTCCTAATTAAAATTTTTTTTTTTCTTATAGGGTGCATGTGTTTCCCAGGGAGAGACAGACAGAAAGGGAGAGGAGGAAGCACACTCCATAGGAAATGGTCACGCCATTGTTCCTTCTCTTTTTCTCCCTTCTTTTGGGACTTTAAGAACGCATGCACATGTGCCCAGTGTGTTTCTCAAGTCACTGAGTCTGTGACTCAAGCCACTAGTCATCCACATAAGACCTGGCTGCCTAACCCACCAGGGCATGGAGTCAGCTCTATTCTAAAATTTTTGTGATGTCTATTGCTATTGTTATATGAAACTCAAGCCCCAAAAGCAAGATCTGAAAAGTGCTTGACTATAAGGGAGGGGTGGAAACCATCAACATGCACCCCTAAGGATTTGGAGCGGAGGGGCCAGTGCACAAAGAGCAAGGTGGGCGTCGGGGCACCTTCGTCCCCTGTACACCTTACCTCCGGCCTTGTACTCTAAACTTGGCCAAGTTCTTCAACAGCCAGAACCACTGCTTACCCAGTAGAACCTGCCCACCTGTCCAGCTCCAGGCCAGAGCCGCTGCCTTCCTCAAAGTATTTCTCTCCCAGGAGGCAGATTGCATGTGCACTTCCTGTGTGTGCTCAGAACACGCTGCTTGTACTCGACTACGTGCATGTGTGTGTATCTAGCCCCCTTACTGGACTCTTTTGGGTGCCTCGCATTTAGTGGGTGACCAAGAAGCTTTTATCAAATAAAAAGTGGCACATGATGAGTTTAAAGTTGGCTACACTTACTTTTTTATTATTATTATTGCTTTTTTTTTTTAAGAGGTTTTCTCTACAGGGCACGTGCGCTCACCAGACAGACAGAGAGAGACATAGAGACAGAAAGCGAGAAATCACTCCCCAGGGGGGATAGTCACGCTGCAATCCTTTCTCCTCCATTCTCCTCTCGGGATCTTGGGCACGCACGCACACGCGCCCGGCGTGAGTTTTAAGCCACCAGGTCCGGGACCTGAACCGTGGTCAACTACATGGGAGTCCAGCGACATAGCCATTACGCTAACTGCTGGTTCCCGTTATTGCTTTTTTAGAGAGAGATTTTTTTGCTATAGGTTACATGTGCTTGCCAGAGAGACAGAGAGACAAAAAGCAAGAAATCACCCCCAGGGAGGATGACCATGCCACAAACCCTTATCCTCTATTCAACTTTCAGGATTTTGGGCACGTAGGCACAGGAGTTTTAAGCTTCTGGGTCCGGGACTCGAACTGCAGTCCCCTATATGGGAGTCCAGTGATGTAACCATTATACCATCTGGTGGTCCTGACACTTACTTTTTTTTTTAATATTGGTATAAACAATATAAACAGCCCCAAGCCCTGTATCTGTAAAAAACATAAATTTACTTTTTATATAAGTCTTACTCATTTCTCTTGGGGTTACTAAAAGTTAGTAGTAGTGGGTTAGCTAAGGGTATCTTTGCTTTTCCCTATGCCTGCACATAATTTTTTTTTTCCAATTGCCAGAGGGCACATGCACTCAGCAGAAAGAGAGACAAGAGGGAGAAAGCACCTCCCCTATGAGGTGTAGTCATACTGCAATCCCTTTTCCTCCACTTTGTACACCCAGTTGGGATTTGGGGCATATGAACACAAGCAACTGGCTTATTTTTCAAGATGTCAGGGTTTGGGTTTGAACCATGGTTAGCCATGTGGGATCCAGCTCTCTTAAGCACTAGGCTACTGAGCCAGCCTGACCTGCATAGAAATTCTAAAAGGCTCACGTAGAGCCATACTGTAAATCTATACAGCTCCTATTTGAGTGGTCCCTATTCTTTGATACTTCTCTGTGTCTTTCATGATGAAGAGAATTCTTCTACTGTCTTAGGACTGTGTGGGCCTAATTGCTTAATGCTCATTTAGCCCTGCCCACTCTGGGTCACTCTACTTCTGGAGTCCATCAGATGACTGGGGTATGGGTGTCTTCTGCTCTCAGCTTCCCCCAACCTATTGGATATTTCTTCTGTCACTTCCTATCACTACCCTCTAGGCCAAGCCAGAGGAGGCAGACAAGGCACAGGCCTCTTCTCAGGGGCTACTTGCTAATTTTTTTTTTTTAAGAGATATTTGCCATAGGGCACATGTAGTTCACCAGAGAGAGAAAGACATGCTGCAATCCCCTCTCCTCCTGTAATTTTTTAAAATATATATATATATATATATATATATATATATATATATATATATATACATACACACATACACATTCATTCTGCTTGTCATTTGCATATAGAAATGCTATAGATTTTTGTTAATTTTGTATCCTGCTACTTTACTGTATGCATTTATTACTTCGAGAAGCTGTTTTGTGGATACTATTGGGCTTCTATGTATACAAGCATGACCTCTGCAAACAGAGATCATTTCAATTATTCTTTCCTATTGGAACGCCTTTTATTTCATTCTCTTGTCTGATTGCATTGGCTAGGACTCCCAGTACTATACTGAATAGGAGTAGAGAGTCCTGCTACTTTACTGTATGCATTTATTACTTCGAGAAGCTGTTTTGTGGATACTATTGGGCTTCTATGTATACAAGCATGACCTCTGCAAACAGAGATCATTTCAATTATTCTTTCCTATTGGAACGCCTTTTATTTCATTCTCTTGTCTGATTGCATTGGCTAGGACTCCCAGTACTATACTGAATAGGAGTAGAGAGAGTGGGCATCCTTGTCTTGCACCAGTTTTTAGTGGAACAGCTTTTAACTTTTCCCCATTCAGTATAATGTTAGTTATAAGTTTTTAATTATTTTACTTAAATTTATTTATTTATTAATATTTTTAGTTTGATCCAGGCAGAGAGAGAAAGAGAGAGAGAAAGTGAGAGAGCAAGCTGCCAGGTCCAACACTTGAACTGCGCTTGGCCATGTGGGAATCCAGCGCCCCCAACCATCACGCCACCTGCTGGTCCCAACTATAGGCTTTTTTCATAGATGACTTTTATTATGCTGAGAAACGATCCTTCTATGACAATTTTACAAAGAGTCTTAATCATATAAGAATGTTGTATTTTGTCAAATGCTTTTTCTGCATTGATTGAAATGATCATATGGTTTTTATCTTTCTTTCTGTTAAACTACCATTGCATCCCTGGAATAAAGCCAACCTGGTCATGATGAATGATCTTTTTTATATGCTGTTGAATATGGTTTGCAAGTATCTTTTTGAGAATTTTTGCATCTATATTCATCAGAGATATAGGTCTGTAGTTTTCCTTTTTTCATCGTATCCTTATCCATTTTTGGAATGAGGATAATAGAAGCTTCACAGAATGAATTTGGAAGGATTCCTTCCTTTTGGATCTCTAGAAACAGTTTGAGTAAAACAGTTTGTAAAATTCAGCAGTGAAGCCATAGGGACCTGGACTTTTCTTTATTAGGAAGTTATTTATTACTGATTCAATCTCATTGCTTGTTACTGGTCTATTCAGACTTTCTATGTCCTCCTGAGTCAATCTTGGTAGATTATATGCATCCAGGAATTTGTCCATCTCATCCAGGTTTTCTTCTTTGTTGGCATATAGTCACTCATAGTATCCTCTAATGATGTATTGTATTTCTATTATGTATGTTATAATGTTGCCTGATTCATTGAGAATTTGATTTATCTGGTTCCTTTCTCTCTTCTCAATTAGTTTAGTTAATGGTGTGCCAATCTTGTTTATCTTCTCAAAGAACCAGCTTTTGCTTTCATTTATTTTCTGTATAGTTTGTTTATTTTCTATTTTATTTATTTCTACTTGAATCTTTATTATTTCTTTTCTCCTGGCATTTTCTGGATTTTTTTTGTGGTTGTTTTTCCAGTTCCCTGAGACATGATGTTAGGTTGTCCTTTTGCCACCTTCCCATCTTTTTCTTGTGTGCATTAATTGCTATGAATTTCCTCTTATGACTGTTTTTATAGTGTCCCATAGATTATGGATGCTCATGCTCTCATTATTTGTTTCCATGAATCTTTTTATTTCAGTCTTAATCTCTTCAGTAGTTGGGAAGTCCTTCAGAAGTAGGTTATTTAGTTTCTATGTATTTGTGTATTTTCAAGGGTTTTTCTTGAGATTAATATTAATTCCATAATGGTTGGAGAAGATGCTGCATATAGTTTCTATGCCTTTGAATCTGTAAAGGCTGATTTTGTGCCCTATCATGTGGTCAGTCTTTGAGAAGGTACCATGACAGGCTGAGAAAAATGTGTATTTTCTGTTTTTTTGGGTGGAAAGTTCTACAGATGTCTGTTCAAAACCATGTGATTTATGATATCATTTAGGTTTTGAATCTCTTCACTTATTTTTTGTCTCACTGATCTGTCTAAAGGAGATAATGGGGTGTTGAGATCTCCAGCAATTAGTGTGTTAAAGTCTATCTCTCCTTTTAGATCTAGCAGTCTTTCCTTTACATATTTGGGTGCTCCTGATTTGGGTGCATAGATATTTATAAGAATTATATCTTCTTGATGAAATAGCCCTTTTTCTACCATATAATGCCTTTCTTTGTCTCTTCTTATGGTTTTTATCTTAAAGCCTATTTTGTCGGAAATAAGTATAGTGACTTCCATTCCTTTTTTGTTTCCATTTGCATGGACTACCTTTTACCAGCACTTCACTTTTAATCTATGTATGTCTTTATCCTTGAGATGGGTTTCTTGTATACAGGAGATGGAGGGTTTCTCAGTTTTAATCATTCAGTCAGTCTGTGTCTCTTGATCAGAGAATTTAATCCACTAAATTCAATGTTATTATCAATAATTTCAGACTTGTCTCTACCACTAACCTGGCCATATTTTTGGTTGTTTTTTGTTCTCTTATTGCTGTCTGTCTGTCTTTAGTTTTCTTGGTATAGTACTCCTTTCAGAATTTCTTAAAGAGCTGGTCTGGAGTTGATAAATTCTTTCAGAGAATGTTTTTATCTTTTTTTTCCCATATGAAGGACAATCTTGCTGGGTATAGTATTCTTGGTCGAAATAGTTTTTCATTTAACACTTTGACTATATTTCCCCATTCTTTCCTTGCTTGCAGTTGTATCTGATGAGAGGTCAAGTGTTAGTCTGATAGGATAGCCTTTGTAAGTGACTTGACATTTCTTTCTTGCCAAGCTTAGTATCTTGTCTTTGAATGTGGTTTTGGCCAATCTGGCTATGATGTGTTGTGGAGAGGCTTTTCTTGGATGGGTTCTACTTGGGGTTCTTTGTATTCCTTGGGTCTGAATGTTTGAGTGCTCCTCTAGACTTGGAAAGTTTTCTTCCAAGATTTTGTGGAATAAATGATCAATGCCCTTATTAGTTTCTTCACTTCCTGGGATACCAATTATGTGCATGTTTGAGTGTTTCATGATATCTAGAATTTCTCATATACTATCCTTTTTTTTTTTTTTGGTTATTTTCTCAGTATTTTTGATAATTTTTTCTAGGTCAGAATTTTTGTCTTCTACTTCCAACATTCGATCTTCTGCATGGTCTAACCTGCTTTGAATACTTTTGAGGGAGGTTTTGATTTCCTGTATTACAGCCTTCATATCTAACAGTTCCATTTGATGATTTTTTATGGTGTGCAATTCTTCTTTCATATTGTGGAAGGACTTCCTCATCTCTTGGAACTCAATGTCTCTTTTCTCTTACATCTCACGGAGTTTTATTACTATAAATATTCTAAATTCTTTTTCTGACAATTCAGTAATATTCCCTAATATTTCCCTACTTGGTGACAAGTTACACTGTTCCCTTGCTGGAGATGTATTACTTGATTCTCTCATCCTTGAGGCTCTTCTCCAATTTTTAGTCACTAGGTACTGTATTCACTTTTCTAACTTGTTGGAGAAAGATTTTGCAGTTGTGAACCCATGAGTTTCTCTTTGCTGTAAAATAATTCAATGCTTTTTTTTTCCCTTCTGCTGTGTCCAACACTGTGGTAATCACAGGAGAAGTTTTGAAATTGGACTTATGAAGGGGAGTTTCACTCTTTTTACAACCAGTACAGTAAGGGGCAAAGATTTCTCTAAATCTCACAATATTCAGATATTTAACTACTATGCACCTGGATTTCCCTGGGCAGTGGGCAAGGGATGAGCAGTAAAATAATTAAGGTAAAAGAGAAAGAAAGTAGGAAAGAAATATGAAAAAAGCAAAGGAAAAGGAAGGAAAGAACTGAAACAAAAAGAGGAGAAAAAAGAAAACATGTTGCTGAAAATAAAATTGAGTTAAAAATGTAAAGCTATATGGAAAAAGGCAGTAGAGACAGAGATGGAGATGTCTGCAAGGATTATGTCCCAGGTGAGGGAGGAAGAGACAAATGAGCAAGACCAAGGCACAAGGGCACAGAAAACTTTTTTTTTCTTTTTGGAGAGGTTTTTGCTATAGGGCACATGCGCTCACCAGACAGAGACAGACAGAGAGATAGAAAGTGAGAAATCATCCCTCAGGGGGGATGGCCACGCTGCAATCCCTTCTCCTCCATTCTCCTCTCAGGATCTTGGGCACACCCGCACATGTGCCTGGTGTGAGTTTTAAGCCACCAGGTCCCGGACTCGAACCTCGGTTGACCACATGGGAGTTCAGCGACATAGCTATTATGCTAACTACTGGTCCCCAGAAAGCTGTTTTTTAAAAGAGAAAAAAAAAAAGTTAGAAGGGACAGAAAAGAACAAGAGGGAGACCGACTTTGCCTCCCTGACAAACACTGGGGTTTGGAAGGGGAGATCCTGCCTGGGGGGCTTCACAGCTATGAAGCTGAACCCAGAAAGTGCAGCAGAGGCAGAGATCCCTCCTGGAATCTTGGGCATGCACGTACACATGCTCCATGTGATTTTCAAGCCACCAAGTCTGAGACTTGAACCACGATCGGTCATGTGGGAGTCCAACAATGTAACCACTGCTTCATCTGCTGGTCCCACTAATAGAGTTTTAATCATTGTATCTCTTTACCTATCCCTCTACCTGGGCTTTCCTCCTCCTTCTAAAGCAGAGACTTTATTTTTTCTTTTTAAAGAATTATTCATTTAATTTATTATTATTCAATTTGACCAGAGAGAGACATAGAAAGAGAAAGAGAAAAGTGAGAAAGCAATCTGCCAGGTCCAGGACTCCAACCATAGTGGGTCATGTGGGAGTCCAGCCTTAACCATCACGCCACCTGCTGGCTTCAAGCAGAAATCTTTTTATCTTGGCTCAAGAGTGAGTGAATGCGTCAAGTTTTTCTTCTGTGTGCTGAAGGCCTGGACTTTTCAGTGTCAACAGCCTTTCC
>NW_006201797.1:409463-432838 GCF_000334495.1 Tupaia belangeri chinensis | reverse complement strand
GGCCCCAAATGCCCTCTAGTTTAGCTGCCCAAGGAAGGGAAGAGTGGAGGGGTGACAGGAAATACTGGGTGGAGCAGTTCCATATTTCAACAACACAGGCATCTGGTGATGTGGGGCTCATGGGCTGAACATGTGAATTTGGGAGTCAAAGACACAGAGTGGCACTGACTGAACCTGAGAGTGAATGGTTTTCTCCATGCATGCCAAAGGGGGAAAAAAATCAAGTAATTTTTTGAAGTAAGTACTCTGCTAATTACCCCCAAGGGACATACAGGAAGCTTGCAATTTAGTTAGAAGAACTTTTTGCAATCTGGTCCCAGGCCCCTTTTGTAGCTTCTTTTCTCTCCACTGCCCTCTGACTACACTCTGCTCAGCTCCCCTCCTTCGTGGCTGTTCCCAGGCTAGGATGCCTCGGAGGCTGTCTCCTTTCTCTTCCCCAGCTGGCAACTCCTCCTTACAGAGGGTCAACTGTCTTCTCTTGAAAGCTTTCCTGATGCCTGCTGCAGTATTCGCTCACTCTCCAGGCCTGTATTGTACCAGCGGCCGCTGACCTGGGAAGAGTCTGAAGGAAGGGACTCACTCTATCTCAGCACCTACTACAGTGCCTGGTGCGTGGTGGCACTCAGTCAACCTCTGTGGACTGCATTGGGGGAATGATACATACACTCAGAGTTATCCGTGACAAGACAGCAATGATAGCCGAATGGTCAACAGCAGTAACAGTAGACATTTGCCGAACGTTCCAGATACTGTCCAAGCACTATGCCTTTGCTGTCTCATATAATCCTAGCTACAATCATATGAAATAAGCACCATTTTTGTTTCCATTCAAGATAAGACCCTGAAGGCTAGAGAGGTCAAATTACCTCCCTAGAGTTACTTGCCCATGTTAGAAACAATCAAAAAGCAGCTGCTCACTTGGAGACAGGTTCTTAAACACTCTAGGCTCTGGTGTCCTCATAACTGAAGCAAGGGGATTAGAACCTGTGATCTAGAAGCTCACATTTATTTTGGAAAATCTGACTCAATAGTCAGGGACGTGACTAAAATGTAATATAGATGAATAATCGCACAGCGGCAAGCAGGGCAGGGCTTGGAGGGCAGAGAAAGATGTATTCTGAAAGCAGGTACCGAAGAGAAGACCTGGCCAAAATTCCACTCTTTCACAGAGTCAGTCCATGCCATTCCCTTCCCACAGGAAGTGAGTGAATCACCCTTCTCCCTTCCTGCCTATCTTCTTCATGATTCTTTCAGGAAGGTACATGGAGTTTCTTTCCTTAAGGATGAACTACTTGGCGTGCGCCTGCACCGCCTCTCCTTGTGGAACAATGCCAGGGAGGAGGTGGCGCAGTAGGCTCTCCTCTAAGATGATCTCAGGGCCCCGTCTTCCCACGCACAGCTCAGGCCAGCCGATCACAGTGGCGCAGAGACACGGTAGATTTTAGGATGGAAAGAAGCCTTTCTGAGATGGCAAAGGGCCATAGATCACCAGGGCTCTGCAGGGTGTTGGGGTGAAGAAATGGATCAATGGAGGTGCAGACTCACGTTCCCTTCTGTCCTTGGGTCCACATACCCAGTTCATAGATACTACACAGACCATCTCTCCCACCTTTCCAAGGACTTGTGCCTCTCTTCTGTCTTTACTATTTCTGTCTAGTTTGAGTTTTTTTTTGTTGTTGTTGTTGTTTTTTTTTTTTTTTGGAGAGGTTTTTGCTATAGGGCGCGTGCGCTCGCCAGACAGACAGAGAGAGACAGAGAGATAGAAAGCAGGAAATCACCCCCCAGGGGGGATGGCCACGCCGCAATCCCTTCTCCTCCATTCTCCTCTCGGGATCTTGGGCACGCACGCACACGCGCCCGGCGTGAGTTTAAGCCACCGGGTCCGGGACTCGAACCGCGGTCGACTACGTGGGAGTCCAGCGACATAGCCATTACGCTAACTGCTGGTCCCTAGTTTGAGTTTTTAAGCAGTTATTTGGTTTGATGCAGTGAGTGTTCTAATAGTCTCTCCGCCTTCCAGTTCATCACATACTAAGCTGTCAGATCTATTTTTTTTAAAGAGATATTTTTGCTATAGAGCTTGCTAGAGAGATAGAGATAGTGAGAGGGAAAGTGAAAAATCACCCCCGGGGGGATGGCCAGGCGGCAATCCCTTCTCCTCCACTCTCCTTTTGGGAGTTGGGGCACACACATGCACCTAGTATCAGTTTTGTTTCTTTTTTGTTTTTAAGAAAGATTTTTTTGCTATAGAGTGCATATGCTCGCCAGAGAGACAGAAAGCAAGGAATCACCCCCAAGGCGAATGGCCACACCACAATCCCTTCTCCTCCATTCTCTTCTCAGGATCTTGGGCATGCACACACAACTCTTATGTCATCTGCTAGTCCCCACCCCCCTCCCCCACATGAATTTTAAGCCTCCAGGTCTGGGACTTGAACCACGGTTGGCCATGTGGGAGTCCAGTGACATAACCATGACTCCATCTGTTGGTTCCCAGATTTATCCTAATAATAGTTCTGATACCCACCCACCTTCATTCCTTCCCCATTCTTCATCCTTCACATTCTAGTCTGTGCTTCTTTGTGCTCTCATTTTCTGCTGTGTTTGGTTAAGCCAAATGACTGCTCTTCCAACAGGTCTGTCCCCTATTCCTCCACAGGTGGGCTCATCTGTCCATCTCCTGGCAGAGCTTCTACTTCCCCAATCCCCACCTATGTCTGTTGATGTCCTCTTAGACCCAGTTCAAATGTCATGGCTTTTATAAAGTGTCCCCAAATATCTACTATCAAACTTAATTTCCTGTAACACTTCCTGGTGTCTCTGTTACAGTGTACGTTCATAATGAAACTTGCATTAAGAGTTATTTGGGGGCCATCCTGTGGCCTGGTGGTTAGGGGATCTGGATCCCTCATGGCTGAATGGAGGATTGGAGTCCCAGACCCAGCAGCTTGAGGAATATACCAGGCATGCGTGCGTGTGTGCCCAGGGTTCTTATAAGATAGAGAAATGGAAGAGAAAGGATTGCAGCATGGTTATAACCCATGTGGGGTATTTTCTCTCTCTCCCTCTCATTCTCTCTCTCTCTCTTTTTTTTTTTTGAGAGATTTTCACTATAGGGCGTGTGCGCTCGCCAGACAGACAGAGAGAGACATAGAGACAGAAAGCGAGAAATCACCCCCCAGGGGGGATGGTCACATCGCAATCCCTTCTCCTCCATTCTCCTTTCGGGATCCTGGGCACGCACGCACACGCTCCCAGCGTGAGTTTTAAGCCACCGGGTCCGGGATGTGAACCGCGGTCGACTATGTGTGAGTCCAGCGACATAGCCATTATGCTAACTGCTGGTTCCCTCGTTCTCTCTCTTGAGAGCACATACACCCTCTGGCAAAATTAAAAAATAAAAAGTTATGGGCCCAGCAGATGACATAATGGTTATATCACTGGACTGCCGTTTAGTCAATTGCAACTTAAGCTCCAAACCTGGAGGCAATAAAGCTCATGCCAGGAACGTGTGTGTGAGCGCCCGAAATCCCGAAAGGAGAATGAAGAAGGGACTGCGGAGTAGCCATCGCCCCTGGTGGGGCAGGGTGTGAAAGAATCAGACAACTCAGATTCGGTTCTGGACACCTGCGCAGAGGAAGTCGATCTTCTGCCTGGAGTCCTGTCAGTAATGTGATTTAGCACCAACAAGGCCCAAGCTTCTGTCTCTCCTCTCCATCCTCCAAAGGGGGATTATCCACTCGTGGGTCAGTCGGATGTGGTCAAGGATGCAGGGTCACATAGTATGGATGTGGCCGCTGGGGCCCACCTCTGTGGGTTGGGGCCAGTCTTCAGGGAAGAAGAGGCTTTGTGAGGTGTGCAGAATCACAGGAAGCATCTAGCTCACTATCAAAGGTCCCTGCTTGAAAAGTTTGGTAGAAAAAGAGAGGACAGGGCAGAGGAGAGAATAAATCCACCTCTACGGGAGGTGCATGTTGACTAAGAAGAGCTATCACTGTGCAATCTCAAAAATACGGAGAATGAAAACAAGCATGCTACATTTTTTAAAACTGTGTGCTTAGGCAGTGCTTTCAAGACTGGTGAGGTGGAAAAGTATATGTAACAAAGGAATCAGTCTTAAACTCTCTACTGATTTGGGTCAAGTAGTTGAAGAATCAGCTGTTAATGGAAAGAAAGAATAGGGAAGGGGGTTATAGCAGGGATTGTTCTCTGTTCACTTTGGTGGAAACCTGGGGTGTAACTGGCATTGGTTGAGTAGGATGGTACAGTAAGAGGAGGGTGGAGGGGCATGTCCCTGGGGTCCTGAGGCAAAGCTCTAGAGGCCCTAGCTTCTGAAAGCAGAGCTGGCTGCTAGCAGAATTTTAAGGAGTGAAGAAAGAATTAGGGTCAGAGTTTGGGTGGTAAGGTTATTACATGTTCGAGCAGAGGAAAGATACTGCTCCCCTTTTGAGAGGAGGATAATGAGTTTAGCTGTGAAGGCAGAGATGGAGCCTAGCAGTGTGAGGTGGGGCTGCTCACATACAACAGCCTGACACTTTAACCCATTTCTCCATTTCCTTCAAGGTGGGTATTGTTTCTATACTAGTTTCCTAGTGCTGCTATAACAAAGTGTTACAAACTGGGTGACTTATCGACAGAAATGTATTGGCTCACAGTTCTGGAGGCTAGAGGTCCAAAGTCAAAGTGTCGATGGGGTTGGTTCCTCATGAGGGCTGTAAGGGAATGATCTGTTCCATGCCTCCTTCCTAGTTTCTGGTTTGTGGATAATCCTTGGCATCCCCTGGATTGTAGATGCAGCACTCCGATCTGCCTTCATCTTCACATGGTGTTCTCTCTGTGTCTTCTCATGGCTGTCATAGGACCATAGTCATATTGGATTAGGGGCTCGCTCTACTCTGGTATGAACTCATCTTAATAATTATATCTGTTTTAACCCTATTTCCAAATAAGGTCACATTCTGAGTTACTGGGGGGCTAAGACTTCAACATACCATGTTTTGAGGGGATACAATTCAACCAATAATAGCTCCATTTTACAAATGTGCAGGTTCAGAGAGGTTAAGTAAATTGCCCAAGGTCATCTAGCTAATGAAGGTCAAAACTGGGATTTGAACTCACATCTCTCTAATTCTAAGACTAGAACGCTCTTCTCTTCTCTGTGAACTAAGGGGTTAAAGAATGAATGGAAGGTTCGAGAGACAGAAGTTTAGTACCAGTCAATGTAGGCATCAAGCTTGCAAGGTAGCAGGGAGACTCTTTGGCAAGGGGCCCAGGCTCAGCTGACCTAGAGGACATAACATTCTTATGTCAGGTTTTCTCAGTTGAATGTTAATTGATATGTGTGTATGTGTGTTGTGCTACTGGGCATGTACACTCACTAGAGACAGAGAGAGGAAGAGAGAGGGGAGAAAGTGAGAAAACATCACCTGGGGAGACTGACCACACCACAATCCTTCCATTCCCCTCTCAGGATTTTGCATAGACATGCCTGGCATGAGGGACTTGAACAGTCAGTCATATGGAATCCAGCCACCTTAACCACCACACCAGATGGTCTTGATATGTTTATTTTTTTGAGAGGTTTTCGCTATAGGGTGTGTGCGCTAGCCAGACAGAGAGAGACATAGAGACAGAAAGCGAGAAATCACCCCCCGCGGGCGGTGGTCATGCCGCAATCCCTTCTCCTCCATTCTCCTCTCGGGATCTTGGGCATGCATGCACATGCACCCGGCATGAATTTTAAGCCACCAGGTCCGGGACGCGAACCGCGGTCGACTGCGTGGGAGTCCAGCGACATAGCCATTATGCTAACTGCTGGTCCCGGTCCTGATATGTTTTAATGATAATTCACACTGTTTTCATTTTAGGGTGGGGAATGACAGTATTGGAGTTTGGGGAAATTTTTTGCTCTAAATTTTTAAGGAAAACTGATCAGTCCTTGTTATTTTCAGAACAGAAAGTCAAACATAAAGATAACAGCAACAGCAAAAATGGATGCTTCTACAGGACTCAACAGTTTCTATAGAATATTCACAGTCATTATGTCACTTGAGAGTCCTGTCAACGTGGGGCAACACCTACTGCTACCTTTAATGTACTGCCAGGACAGTGAGGCTCAGAAAGCCAGTGACTTACTGGGACCAGTAGTTAGCGTAATGGCTATGTCGCTGGACTCCCATGTAGTTGATCACGGTTCACGTCCCGGATCCGGTGGCTTAAAACTCACGCCAGGCACCTGTGCGTGCATGCCCAAGATCCCGAGAGGAGAATGGAGGAGAAGGGATTGTGGCGTGGCCATCCTCCCTGGGAGGTGATTTCTCACTTTCTGTCTCTCTGTCTCTGTCTGTCTGGGGAGCACACGTGACCTATAGCAAAAACCTCTCAAATAAAATAAAATAAAATAAAAAAATAAAGAAAGTCAGTGACTTACTCGGGACCTTTCTCTGATGTGAAGAGAGATGGTCAGGGTTCCAGGGTTCCAATCTTACTTTCTTCCCACGGAATCCTCTTAGGTGTCGTCTTCATAGAGATGAAATCTGAAGCAGTGGGAACAGAAGGTGTCACTAAGAAAGGGCACAACGTAGAGAAAAAAGAAAAGAGGGCAAATCCGGGTTCACCTCGAAGGCCATGTTTCTTTTCTTTCTTTTTTAAATCATTTATTTATTTATTTTCACATTTTCCCGCAAACTTCAAAAAATTTTTGCTCGTACTCCACAGTTCTTGACGGTTAATAAACAACTTTCAAAATTTCAAAAATCTGAATTTTAAAGATAATGTTCGAATATTTGTTATAATTTTGTTTTTGATTCTATAACAACAGAGACAGTATGGTTTTAAATATTTTTGAGAAAATATTTACATGTCAACTACTCAAACTGTTGAAAAGCAAATGCCCAGAGAGACAGTATGGTTTTTAAATAAAATTGAGAAAATATGTACATGTCAACTACTCAATGTTGAAAAGCAAATGCCTAGCACACAAGTCACACAGAAACCTTTTAAATTTGGCCGTGCCTACCATGTATTCTGTGATATACCGTCTGCTAGCAAAGATGGATTTCTTTTTCTTCCTTCAAAGTCTTCCTCAAGATAATCCTCTGGTTGTGGTTGCTCTTTTGTGATCTCTACTGATGACAATGCTGGGCTGGAAAAGTCCAGGTTATTTTATGGTACAAATTCTTTCATATAGCTTCTCTAATCTTCTCTGCCAGGCAGAACTATTTATGGTGCCAGGCCATCTTTCCAAGAGCTTCTGTTGGCTTTCTTGAGATCTACCATAGTTTCATAGTCTTCTGTTTTAATCTTCAGATATGACATTCCAGTCAAAGCCCTGTCCAATAACGAGTATTTCCAATTTCTGATTCAATGTAACAGGTATTATTGAACTTAAGCAAATAACCCTTTTGCCATGAAATACGAATACTCCCAAATATTTTCCAATTCCAGAGGGGTCAGGAAGGGAGACAAGTTTATGTTTCCATTTAAAGAAACAAGCAAACAAGAAGAAAAAAATATTTTAACAAATTGCTGAACCTCTCGACAGCTCCAAAGAAAGCAAAATCCTTACATTGGGAAAGCAAAGCATAGTTTAAAAAATCAGTGATGTTTTACTCTAAAGTCATAAAATTCTATTTCACTAGTTCAGTCTTATGTTCAATCTCTCTCCTGTTGAATCTGCAGTGTCACTGGGGTCCGATCTTTCCATTTAAATCCTGGAAGTTAACATTCAACATTATTATTGATATTTCTTGTCCCTAGCATTAAGTTGGTCATTTTCTTGGTTGCTTTTTGTTCTCTTATTTCTGTATGTGTATCTTTAGTTTTCCTGGTAGAGCACTCCTTTCAGAACTTCTTAAAGAGTGGGTCTGGTATTGGCAAATTCTTTCAGGTCTTTTTTATGTGAGAATGTTTTTATCCTTTTTTCCATATGAAGGATAATCTTGCCAGGTATAGTATTCTTGGTTGAAACTGTTTCTTACTTAACACTTTGAATATATTTTCCCATTCTTTCCTTGCTCACATTGTATCTGATGAGAGGTCTAATGTTAACCTAATGGGATTACCTTTTTAAGTAACTTGACATTTCTCTTTTGCCAATTTTAGTATCTTGTCTTTGTCTGTGGATTTGATCATTCTGACTATGATGTGCCTTGGAGAAGATCTTCTTGGGTTGATTCTATTAGGGGTCCCTTGTATATCTTGGGTCTAGATATTTGAATGCCTTTCTAGATTTGGAAAGTTTTCTTCTAGGATTCATGGAATAGATTATCAATGCCCTGATTAGTTTCTTTACTTTCTGGGATAACAATTATGCAGATGTTAGGACACTTAATGATATTTAGTATTTCTCGTATAGTATTCTCATATTTTTTAGTTATTGGGCTTTTTTTCTAGAGCAGAGGTTTTGCCTTTGACATCCAAGATTCTATCTTCTGCATGGATTAATCTGCTTTTAATACTTTCAAGGAAGGTTTTGATTTCCTGAATTGTAGCCTTCATCTCCAATAGCTTCATTTGATTCTTTTTTTATGGTGTGTGCTTCCTCTTTTGGGTCATGGAAGAACTTCCTCACCTCCTGGAACTTGTCTTTTTTCTTCTCTTTTTTTTTTGAGAGTTTTTTTTCATTTTGCTTTGTTTTATTTGTTTTTTTGTTTTCTGCTATAGGGTGTGTGTGCTCACCAGAAAGACAAAGAGAGATAGAAAGCAAGAAATCACCCCCCAGGGGGGATGGCCACACCGCAATCCCTTTTCCTTCATTCTCCTTTCGGGATCTTGGGCACGCATGCACACGCGCTCGGCCTGAGTTTAAGCCACTGGGTCGGGGACTCAAACTCTGGTGGGGGTCCAGCGACACAGCCATTATGCCAACTGCTGGTCCCATTCCTGCATCTTCTGGAGTTCATGGTCTCTCAGCTCTTGCATCTCATTTGGCTTTGTCACTATGAATATTCTGAAGTCTCTATCAGACATTTCCATGAGTTCTACTGTACTGTCTGTGGATAAGGAAGGATTGTTCTTTTCCCTTAGGGGAGAGGTATTTTATTGGTTTCTCCTATTTCTTGTGCCTCTGCGGTGGTTTCTAGTCATTCTGTGACAAAATCTCTTTTCTACTGTGCTTTGCAATGTGGTATTCACAGAAAGAGATTATGAGTTCAGATTTCCAAAAAGAAGTTTCTCCTTAAAGCAGGAGGTTCAATAAGCATTGAGGGTTTCAATGACTCTAAAAGTATTCAGATGCTTGGCTACTGTGCACCTAGGGCTATGTAGACATACGGTGTGTGGAGAGTGAAGAGCAGACTGGAAAAGTAGGGTTAAAAAAAAGAAAAGAAAAAATAGACAAAAACTACCAAAAAAGAGAACAAAAAAATTTTTTTAAGGTAAAAAGTGAAAACTATGTGGCACATTAGCACACTGCGCAAACACATCAGGACACACCTCAGCTTTAAAATGGCTTCTGTGAGAACCAGCAGTTAGCGTAATGACTATGTCGCTGGACTCCCATGTAGTCGACCGCAGTTCATGTCCTGGACCCAGTGGGTT
This sequence comes from Tupaia belangeri chinensis, assembly GCF_000334495.1. NCBI lineage: Eukaryota > Metazoa > Chordata > Mammalia > Scandentia > Tupaiidae > Tupaia > Tupaia belangeri. The sequence continues at coordinate 423,298 of NW_006201797.1, read as the reverse complement.
AAAACTCACGCTGGGCACGTGTGCATGCATGCCCTAGATCCTGAGAGGAGAATGGAGGAGAAGGGATTGCAGCATGACCATCCCCCCGGGGGGTGATTTCTTGCTTTCTGTCTCTATGTTTCTCTCTGTCTGGCGAGCACACGCGCCCTATAGCGAAAAAAAACTCTCAAAAAAAAAAAAATGGCTTCTGAAAAAGAGCAAGAAAAAGAAAAGGCCTGTGGTGAGGAAAAGTAGTTTAAAAATTAAAACAAAAAAATTTAAAGAGAGAGAGCACACAAGACAGACAGACAGAAAGAGAGAGGACTGAGATCACCCTACCTTGTCTAAGTATTTCGGGAGTCTAGAGGATGGAATTTAGAGTATAGCTTCCCTGAACACCAAAGGCCATGTTTCTTATGAGTCACAGTGGAGAGGGCAGCAGGTAGCATGATGGTTAAAGCACTGGACACTCCCATATGGCCAACCACGGTTTGAGTCCTGGACCTGGTGGCTTGCTTTCTCACTTACCCTCTCTCTCCTTCTCTGTCTCTCTCTGCTCAAACTGAAAATAATGATAATAATAATAATAAATAAAGTTAAATAAAATAATTCTTTAAAAAATAAATAAATCGATAAACAATTCTTTTTTAAAAAAAAGAGTTACAGTGGAGACAGTTACAGGAACACAATCTGATTTTACACAGGGTGAAATCATAGAATCAAGGAAGAAGCCGTGATAACCAATATCAAACGCTTGGAGAAGCTCAGGAAGAATGAAGATGGAGAAAATGTCACCGGATTTGGAAAGGAGCACTTCACTGGTGACCTCTGAAAGGTTTCAGCGGGGAGGAAATGGGAGTGCAGGGGTGGGGCTGAGGAAACGGGATGATGAGTGGCTCCATTTTTCATTCAGAAAGCTTGGCAAGGGAAAGGAAGCGAGAACAGGCTCGTAGCTGGAGGGCACAGCAGGACCCAGCGAGGGTTTTTCCAAGGGGGAGGCAGGGGGACCTGTGCAAGTCTGGAACACATCTGATTTCAAGGCTGGCCTCCACTTCCAGATGTGTAAGTCAGTGAGGAATACAATGACGTCTCCATCTGTCAGCCGAGCGACAGTCCTCTCTTCTCACAAAGGCTTCCGTGTTTACTAGCATGTGTTATTAATTTTGTTTCCACTGTAGTGGACAGTGTATTGCCTAACACTGTCGGAGAGGTTCCTATGCTAGATTTATGTCTACATCACCAAGCGGCAACCTTTCTTACATAGTGGCTAAAAGCTCAGTTTTTGAAGTCAGAAAGAACCTGGGTGTGAACACCGGCTCTGCCAGCCAGTGCAGCCTTGGGTAAGATAATGTCCCTTAGCCTCGGTTTCCTCATCTGGAAGCTGGGGTGGAGATCATGTGTGTCAGTGGGATTCAATGAGCTAAACCATGTACAGTGCTTACATGAATTCCTGGGATATTCTTTTTTTTTTTTTTTTTTTGAGAGGTTTTTGCTATAGGGTGCATGCGCTCACCAGAGAGAGAGACATAGAGACAGAAAGCGAGAAATCACCCCCCTGGGAGGATGGCCACACCACAATCCCTTCTCCTCCATTCTCCTCTCGGGATCTTGGGCACGCACACACATGCGCCTGGCATGAGTTTAAGCCACTGGGTCTGGGACTCGAACCGCGGTCGACTACATGGCAGTCCAGCGACATAGCCATTACGCCAACTGCTGGTACTGACTTCCTGGGATATTCTAAATGCTCAATACTTGGCAACTATGAGTGGTTGTGGTCTTCAGTCAAGCAGTGGAAGCAATGTTACTACTGTCTTTCCTTAAAATCAAAGTGGGGCGTTTTTACTTTTTATACCTCCATACTGTACAGTGTGCTATGTAGTTTCCTCTTATCAGGATTTTCTTTAGATCGGAGACTGAGGGTGCTGAATTGGCTGCACCCCACGTCAGAACAGACCCCTCCCCCATCATTCCTCCACTATCAGGTCAGCCTGTGTGTGGGAAAAGTGATCTGAGTCTGTTTCAAACAGATCTGGGATGGGGGTGGGGAGGAGAGGGTAGAAAGAACACCAAATGAAACTCTTTGATCTCAAAAAAATGCCACCCTCACACACACACACACACACACACACACACACATTTGGTTTCTCTCTGTCCAGTCTGGATCCTAAGCCTTCTTTTTGAGGCCTCAGAGATAAAGATAAGAACATCACCGGGAGTTTCTACTTCTGCAAATATTAAACACTGAGAAAGCTGACCGAACCACCTCTCCTCCTATACAATCATGAATGGATTAGGCACTGAGAAATATTACAGGAGTGTCGGAGAAATTGGAACTTTTAGAAGAATGATCCATTTGGGGGAATTAGGGAAGAAGGGAGAAAGCGCAGGACGGCTGAGTAGCTGTGGGCCAGAGTGCCCAGAAACCAGACAAATAGAAACAAATATCCATGCCCACTGTGACTTGCAAGTGTTCTCAGCTCTTCACAAATACTACTTCTCCTTTGATCAAAGTTTCTTCTGAAGCCCGAAGGGGAAAGATGGAACAGCTTCCCGCTGCTCCTGCCCCATGTTATCTCGCGGAGACCCGCTGCTGATTAGGAGAAGGCCACTTGGCCGCGAAGCCCACACATCTCTGCTCCTGGAATGTGCTCGCTACAGTACTGTCTGCTGTCACAGGAAGAGCGATGGCCTCTCCGGAGTGTGAAGATAAACAGATTTCTCTGTCTGCAGAGCTTGTTCCCAGCACCACCTACCTATTCCTGCTCTGGAAGGACCCTTCTGACCAAGCCGTGCTTTGAAAACAACCTCCCAAACATGACAGCTCTGCACCCAGATTCTTTCTAGGGTCCCATACAATTGTTATCGCAGGATTCCCAGGGAAGAGAATGATTAGCAAGATCAAGCTTTTAGGAGGAGACAAGCCAAGAAAAACTGGTTCCAAAATGGGTGAGCAAACAGCAAAACAGGGAAAAGAGGGTCGTTAACATAAGTGGTTCTCTGATGTTACAGTGGTCACAGGTTGTTTGGATTTCTTCCTGGGGACTTACATGGATCTCGCCAAACTCTCTCTGGGAACTCCTATCTCTGCTATCCTGCGGCAGGCTGGGGAACCGATTCTTCATTGTCACCCCCGCCCCCATCAGAAGAGAAGCATCTCTGAAGCCCTGTGGGATCTTTCTTCTCGGTTTATTTGCTGTTTGTGATTCGCCCCCATCAGAAGAGAAGCATCTCTGAAGCCCTGTGGGATCTTTCTTCTCGGTTTATTTGCTGTTTGTGATTCGGTAGCGGGTGGGAGCGGGGAGCGATTTAAATTGCCATGTAACTATATTGTGTCAATAGTGCAGGGAGAATCTGACACGTATTTCCATCAGTGAATAATTGTAGGAGGTGAGAGTGGGCCAGGCAGGGTAGGGTTACAAGAAGTCACAAGCCTACTCTCCAAATTCTTCCTTTACACGGCAAAAGCAATGGGCTTTGTTGTCAGGACAATGACAGTTTCCTACTGGCATGATTTACAAGCCTGGATTTAGCTTTTCAAAGTGAAGCCCCACATAAATCGAAGAAATAAACACTATCCCCTAATGGAGTCACATACACAAATCTCACGTCTAGCGGGAGAGCTGAAGCACAGGAAAGCACAGCCCCCGGGGCCAGGTAGGAATTTTAAACCGATAACCTTCTCCAAGAGCCAATTGGGTCAATAATCCCCCAGCAGCAGGTAACAAAAGGCTGCTTGATGAGTTGCAGACAGGGCTCCCTACCAGAGGCCCCTAATGGTCAGAAGCACATTCCCTGGTGTCTTCGTGCCTTTGTCCTAGAAAAATCTCTCCAGGCTCCATGGGTTCCCTTCTGGCGCCAGCTCCCCAGGCAGGTGAGGGAGGGAGGGCAGGTTCTGCAGGAAGAAAGGAGGAAGAGTGGGGGAAGGTGGTGTCTCTGACTCATCTTCTGGGTCCAGGCTTGGGAGCTAGGTCTCTGGGCAGTGGGCAAATGGAGGACCTCGAAGAAGAAAGAGACGTTTCAGTACCCCCACCTCGGCTCACCAGGCAGGGCGGGCAGGATGATGGGCCTTGGGGACTTGGGAGCCTTTCTCATTGGGTCCTCTAGGAAAAGAGACGCTTTGCATCTAATCTTAGGCAAGAGAGGAGAGGTGACGGCCCCAACCCTGGGCAACGGCTGGAGGTGCCCGCACCCACTTCTGCGTCTCCTCTGTCTCTCACCAGCTCTGAAACCCACATCTCTGCTTGTGCCTCATTCCCTAGAGCTCAGCTTGAATTCTCCTCCTCTCGGAGGCACCTCCATGCAGTCACTCTTCTCTCCCTCCCCTTTTCTTCTTTGATCTTTTGACTGCCTCCTAAGCTCAGCCTGATTTGTGATTTGTTTGTATACTTGTCTCCCTCTAGGCCTTGGGGCCCTGAAGCTGGGATGATGTCTGGCGGGCAGACCTGGTTGGGACATAGCAGGGTCTCTCTGAGAAACGGCCTTAACGCTCCCAGGATGTCTCTCCGAAGCCTCCTTCTCCCTTGTTTCAAGATGTCTTCACCTTCAGTTAGCATTAGGAGACACCAGGAGGACCTTTGGGGGGGGGGTCTGGTGTCCTAGTGGAGGACAAAGAGAATAAAGGCTACCAGCACATATGCGGGGACCTCAAAATGTCCATGGAAAAATGAAATTAACGTATGAGTGAACGAATAATAAGCTGGTTTCTGTCCTGTGTACGCTCTTTGACTGGAAGAAGAGACAGATGTATAAACAAAAAGCTTCAACCCAGCTTGACACGTGTGATAACAGAGGGATGCCCAAAGCACTGTGTGAGGGTGGGGTGGAGGGCTGGGGTGGGGGGCTGGGCTGGGCCTCAGAAGCCTCCCCAGAGAGAGATATTTGAAGCAGGTCTTTAGAGCTGAGGAGGTATTCCCTAGGGAGGGACTGAATTGTAAATGTGAGAGCTGATAGAAGTGGATGGCCAGGAAAGGTCCTCTTGGGGAGAAGGAAAAACATTAGCCAAGATTCAATTGTGAGAAATAGCAAAGTTCCTTTAAGGGGTGTCAGTCTGTAGAGTTTCTGATTTCTGAACTATTTTGGAGATGGAAAGGTGAAAAAAGAGAGATGATGGTGATTAAAAAAAAGGGGGGGGGAGGAGAACCAGGAGGTCGCACAATGTTTAAGGCGCTGGACACTCCCACATGACTGAGCATGGTTCAAGTCCCAGACCTGGTGGCTTGCTTTCTCACTTTCCATCTCTCTCTCTCTGGTAAAATGGAAATAAATGAATAAATAAATGAAATGAAATAAATAATTTAAAAAAATAGAAAAGAGGCTGCAAAAGCCAAGGGAGCCTGACCATGCAGGTCCTTGCCTTCGACAGCAGGATTTGAACCCAAGGCTAGCTGTTCCCTTGTTGCTTTCCAGAGGAACACCAGTGCCCCTCAGGATGTTAGTATGTGTTCCAGCTCAAAGGGGTCCTATGGTTCAATAGGCTCATCTATCCTGAGGTAGACCAAGTTGGTTTTTCCTCGCCACCTCCTGAATTTTCAGAATGTAATATATTCAAAGAGGTTTTCAATTGGTCATCTGACAAGTCATGATGTATTTTTCCATTTTTCTATACAATAACATGTCGTGACTTTTCTGATGATCCGATAGCATGGGAAGTACTCTTTTATTATACAAAATAAAAGCAGTTTTGTAAGACTCAATAACTCTTGATTACTTTATTAACCAGGATTCTCCAGAGAAAATTAACTGGAATGTAAACTGAGTGAGAGAGAGAGAGATCTGTTTTAAGGAATTGGCTTACATAATTGGGAGGGCTGGCAAGTTTGACATTTTATATGTATAACCAAGGATGTCCTATGTCTTAGACCACTAGTACAATTGTAACAAAATACCACAGATACTAGGTAATTGATAAAGAATGGAAATTTGGGACCAGCAGTTAGCGTAATGGCTATGTGCTGGACTCCCATGTAGTCGACCGTGGTTCACGTCCCGGACCCAGTGACTTAAAACTCATGCCAGGCACATGTGCGTGCGTGCCCAAGAGTCCAAGAGGAGAATGCAGGAGAAGGGACTGTGGTGTGGCCATCCCCCCACGCCCCACGGGGTGATTTCTCGCTTTCTGTCTCTCTATCTCTCTCTGTCTGTCACCCCCTATAGCGAAAAAAACCTCTAAAAAAAAAAAAAAAAAGAATGGAAATTTATGGGCCAGCAGGTGGCATGGTGGTTAAGGATGTTGGACTCCCACTTGGCTAACCATGGTTCAAGTACCAGACCTGGTGGCTTCCTTTCTCACTTTCCCTGTCTCTCTTTGGCCAAATTGGAAAATAATAACAATAATAAATACATTTAAAATAAAAAAATAAAGTAATTAAAAAATAATGGAAATTTATTTACCATAGTTCTGGAGGCTGGGAAGTCCAAAAGCAAGGTGCCTACTGGAGGCTAGGAAGTCCAAAATCAAGGTGCCTGTAGGTTCAGTGTCTGGGGAAGACCTGTTCCCTGCTTCCAATATGATACCTTGGGGCCAGCAGGTGGTGTGGTGGTTGGAGCACTAGATTCCTATTTGACCAACCATGGTTCGAGTCCCAGACTCAGCAGTTTGAAAATCACAGTAAATAAATACATAAATGCCTTAACAAAACAAGATGACACCTTGTTATTGGAATCCCCACATGGCAAAAAGTGGAAGGGCAATAGGAGCAAATGCTGTATCCTCACATAGTAGAAGAGATGGAAGAGAATGAATTTACTCCTTTGAGTTCTTTATAAGGTTCTTAATCCCAGAAAAAGGAATTCACCCTCCTGATTTAATTACCCAGTAAAAACTCACCTCTTTTTTTTTTTTTGAGAGGTTTTTGTTTTGGGGTCCGGCCACTTGTTACTGAGAGAGACAGAGAGACAGAAAGTGAGAAATCACCCCCCGGGGGGATGGCCTCGCTGCAATCTCTTCTCCTCCATTCTTCTCTCGGGATCTTGGGCATGCATACACATGTGCCTGGCGTGAGTTTAAGTCACCAGGTCCAGGACTCGAACTGCGGTTAACTACATGGGAGTCCAGCGACATAGCCATTACGCCAACTGCTAGTCCCAGACCTTGCCTCTTAATACTATCACATTGGCCATTAAGTTTCTTTACTTTTTAAAATAAATTAATTTAATGTGAGATGGGGGGGGGGAAGGAGTGAGAAAGACAAGCACCCTCAACAGGGTTTCATGTTGTGATCACTTCTTCCAGCCTTTTCCAGTCAACCAGGATCACAGCACATGTGCATGCCTGGTGTGTAAAGCAACCCAGGACCGAAACCCTCGTCTTCCATATGGTCTCCAGCAATGTAGAACATTGAGCTTCTGTTGTGCTTTCACAGCTGGGCCCTGACCATTAAGTTTCAATGCATGAAACTTGAGGGATGTAGTCAGACCATAACATTCTATTTGGCTACAACTGAACATAGCCTATTAGGAAAAATTAGACCAAGATTTTGGCTAAATGGGCCAAGGTACAGAGGAAAGAGGATACCAGGCCAGGTCACCTAGTTTTTGGAAACTGAGAACTTGCTTTAGACAAGCCTGGAGTAGACCCCAAACAAATCAGACCATGAATGAATGTAGTAATCCTGGTTTGCTTTTCTGATCACCTGGCCCCGTTACAGGAAGCAGAGAATCCTGGTTTGCTTTTCTGATCACCTGGCCCTGCAACAGGAAGCAGAAGGGGCAGAGTCTGCGGGAAGAGCCAACAGCATAACCCACCCTCAGTGAGAAGCAAGTATCTCTAACCAACCAAGAGCAGCCTGGGAAGTGGCAGGTGTGCAGGGCACCCTTGTCTGGTCCCGAGCCCAGCTGTGAAGTCGCACTGCCGGGAGAGGCTTTAACTTAATTACAACTGCCATGTGTTCTGATTGCATTTGGACATTTTTTTCTGGGTAAAGCAGCACCATGACATTTCAACATTTAGAAAATATTAGAACATGCACTGAACTTGTCTTACTTCAGGACAGCAGCTGCCAGATCACAGAGCCCACACGTCCATGGGCTGCCGGCCAGCCAGACGCCACTGGGTGTCCCTTAGCCCCCTCCCAAAGCTTGGCGTGGGGTCAGACTGCTACTGCGGCTGTTGGGTGCAAGTCCAGGTCAAGTAAGGCCTGGAGTCTGGGTTTATTTAGAAAGACATCCCAAAGTCCCATTGGGTCTGAGGCCAGTTGAGACCTGGCCGTCTTCCTGGTCTTTCCCAGGCATTGCTGAGCTAGACTGTCTTTCCTCCTCCCCCTTCACAGAGACTCCTCCTCCCCAGGCTCACCACAGGCTCAATCAAGCCAAGAAGCAATAAAATCATAAGGAAGCTTGTGATTAGGCACCTGGTGCGGATATAAAGGGAAGTTCCCTGACTGCAGAGAAGGGTGCTGGAGACGGTCCAGTGAAGGAAGGGAGGGTTTCCCAAAGGAGGTAGAAATGGAACTGGGCCTTGTTAGCAAGAGCTCGCCTCCTTAGACATGTGGAATAAGTACAGGGACTGTTGATGGAGTGAGTGCTGTGTGTCAAGCTTACACACTGCTTTGCCTAGCAGTTCACACTTACCTCACTCTTCACGTTGCATGAGGGCAATTAGCATGGCTGTATGAGCCGACTCTGTGACCTGATGGTTAAAGCAGCCAGATACCACATGACTAACCATGCAGTTCAAGTCCTGGACCCAGTGACTTGAGAAATGCCAGGCTTGTGTACATGCACGTCCAAAATCCCAAAAAAGAGGGAGAGATGCAGGAGAAAGGATCATGGCGTGATTGTCCCCACAGGGGTGCATCTTTTCCTTCCCTTATCTCTCTCTGGTGAGCACATGTGCCCTCAAGCAAAAAAACAAAAACTAAAAGGCTGGTTTTTCGCTGCCATGTCTTCAATGTCCAGAACAGCTTTTATTTATTTATTTATTTATTTTGAGAGGGTTTTTTTGCTATTAGACAGAGAGACAGAGACAGACAGAGAGAAAGAAAGCAAGAAATCACTCCCCAGGGGGTATGGCCACGCCGCAATCCCTTCTCCTCCGTTCTCCTCTCAGGATCTTGGGCATGCACACACACGTGCCCGGCATGAATTTAAGCCACCAGGTCTGGGACTTGAACTGCAGTCAACTACATGGGAGTCCAGCAACATAGCCATTACGCTAACTGCTGGTCCCTGGACCAGCTTCTTTTACTTAGTAAGTGTTCAGTAAATATTTGTATAATATCTGAAGGGTAGGCAGTATGGTTTCTTTTTTTCTTTTTTTTTTTCTTTTTTTTTTTTTCTTTGCATTAGAATTTCTGTTTACAATGATCTGCCAAAGCCATAGAGATAGAGTCAGGACTTAAATCCAGATCTGGCTGAACTGGAGCTCTCACACTTATTTTTTTTTAGGTTTTTGTCATAAGGCACATATGCTTCCCAGAGAAAGGCAGAGAGAGGGAAAGTGGAAAATCACCCCCCGGTGGGAATGGCCATACTGCCATCCCTTCCATTCTCTCCTCAGAATTTTGGGCATACATGCAGATGTGCCCAGCGTGAATTTCAAGCCACTGGGTCTGGGACTCAGACCGCAGTTAGCCATGTGGGAATCTGTTGCCTTAACTAGCATACCACCTGCTGGCCTCAGGAACTCTCGTTCTTAGCCCCTCTACTGTATTGGAAGCATCTGGGCTTTATGGAGGGCAGTGCCCTATGCCAACAGTCTAGATTGGAGTTCATTCTAGGGCAGACCAACATGGCACTGTGGCAAGTTGAATGGAATCATCGAAATAGTGCAGCACGTGTCCTGTTCTTGAAGCCATCCCTCATCACTGCCGTCTCATGAATTTTCTTTTAATTTCTTTCAGGCCTGTAATACACAGCTGGCTCATAGTTGCTACTTATCGAATATTATTTGAATAAATATTTGCTCATTCCTGTTGCTCATGGTATTTCTTGCCATTTTTTTTTCTTGAACTCTTAAATTACTATTTAACTTTTTCTGCATATGTATCTGGTTGTCCCAATTAGTCTACAAGCTAGGATCCATCCGCATAGCCAAGTGATTAAGGGAGCTAGATTCCACATAGCCAACCATGGTGCCAATGCCAGCTCGGGTGGCTTGAAAAATGTGCCGGGCATTGGGAACCAGCAGTTAGCATAATGGCTATGTCGCTGGACTCCCATGTAGTTGACTGCGGTTTGCATCCCGGACCCGGTGGCTTAAAACTCACGCCGGGCGCGTGTGCGTGCGTGCCCAAGAACCCAAGAGGAGAATGGAGGAGAAGGGATTGCGGCGTGACCATCCCCCCTGGGAGGTGATTTCTCGCTTTCTGTCTCTATGTCTCTCTGTCTGTCTGGCGAGTGCACATGCCCTGTAGCAAAAACCTCTCCAAAAAAAATAATAATAATGTGCTGGGCATGTGTGCAACTATGCCTCAAATCCTGATGAGATGAAAATATGGAGAAGGGATGGGTGGGAGTACTTTCTCCTTTTTCTCCATCTCTTCAATGAGTGCTCATCCCCTCTGGCAATTATTAAAAAAAAAAAAAAAAAAAAAAAAAAGATCGCAAGCTAGGTCTCCGTTCTGAGGGTTATTCTTTTTGTTATCCTTCATACTGTATCAAGGTCAGGGCTGGTGCATTGTAGAACTAACCAAGTCTAACCTGAGCAAAAGAGCCTGTTTTAAAGCTCTCCATAGGCTGGGACTCCATGGTTACATAAGGTCTCCTCTTCTTTCCAGTCATAGCTTCTTCAACTAGTGCATTTGTTTGACTCTGTGCTTGAGCTGCATTAGGATGAGAGGATGAGAAGAAGCCTGCTTCCTGCCCTCACACAGCTTATATGCATCATAACTCAAACAGGATGAAATGGTTCTCTTAGGCGAGCACAGATAAAGCTTAGTGAGGCACGTCTGAGGAGGGAGAGATTGTTTCCAGCTGTTGTGATCAGGGAAGGTGCCGCCCGGGATGTTCACTGTCTTATGCCACTCACCCCCATCAAAGAGAGGTGACCTCGAAAGACTTCAAAGGATACCGAGAACTAAGTAGATAACTAAGCAACTGGAGAAGCAGGCCTGTCTGCATCCCTTGGAGGACTTTTGTATTTACTCTAACCTGCAAAGAAGAATCCTGTTGTAAAGAATTGCACTGACTCTATAGGGTTCCCCGAGAAGGGAATGGAAAGACAATCCCTGGCTTTGGTGATCAAGTCAGAGTCATTTCGAAGAGTGGTAAGAACAGAAGCTAGACTGCGAGGGTACAGGCGGGGGAAGTGTAGTGAGGAAAGAAAAATGTTCATTCAGCAAATATTTACGTGCCAACTATATGCCAGGCACTGGGCTGGAAAGTAGGCACACAGAGGACCAGCAGTTGGTGTAATGGCTATGAGTAGTCAGCCACAGTTCGAGTCCCAAACCCGGTGGCTTAAACTCACGCAGGCACATGTGCATGTGTGCCCAAGATCCTGAGAGGAGAATGGAGGAAAAGGGATTGTGGCGTGGCCATCCCACCCAGGAGGTGATTTCTCGCTGTCTCTTTTTCTGTCTTTCTGGTGAGCGCACGTGCCCTATAGCAAAACAAAAACAAAAACAAACAAACAAAAAATGAAAAAAAAAACACCCAAAACTCTCCCCCCCCCAAAAAAAAAGAGAGAGAGAGAAAGAAAAAAAAGAAAGCGGGCATACTGAAGTATACAAAATGTACATGGTCCCTGCTGTTGGGAATGGGCAGCCAAGTCTTCTTTCAAGAAAATTGGAGAGACCATGAGAACTAGTAGAGTAGATCCATAAATAGGTTGAGGGAAGGTTTGTTTGATTCTGTTGTGTTTTGGTTGTTGTTGTTTGTTTTTAGTTTGCTTCAGGGCATGTGTAGTCGCTGGAGCAAGAGAGAGAGGAAGCGAGAAATCCCCCCCAGGGTGGATGACCATGCCCTACTTCCTTCTCCTCTATTTTCCTCTTGAGATTTTGGGCACGCATACACACATGCCCTACGTGTTTTTCAAGTTGTCGGGTCCAGGACTCGAACTACACAGTCAGCCACGTGGAATCCAAGTGATAACCTCTACACCACCTGCTGGGCCTCTGTTACTGTTTTTAAATACAAGAAACTAGAGGCTAGGGTATGGAGTAGGGTGAGGGGAGTTAGAGATGGGGAGTTTGGAAATACAGAAGGGAAGCAGGAGAACTAAGAATATGAAATCCTAGAGGAGATACTTGTAGAATACTGAAGTCATTGCCTACACTGCAGTAAGCACGTCTTGTGAATGATCTCATGCCATCCTTCCGATACCTTTCTAAGATAGTTATTCTTAGAGATGAGGAAACTGAGGCAAAAGGCCACATAGCAAGTAGGTGGGGATATGGAGGAGGGTCTCACTGCAAAAGCCATGCTCTTGGGAACTCCATCCCTCCAAGAGCAAGACAACATCCAATGAGTGTAAAACTTGTTCCAGCTGGTCTGCATCACGGGGTTTTGCAGTCTTCTCAGCCAATGTTTACCTGAACTTTTCATAAAGTTCTGTGCAGCGTGGTGTGCAGGGGATGGTGTTCCCCCACTCTGGGCTGCTGACTACATTTGCAAGGTTTTGGCACAGATCCAGCTCTGGACTAAGGCTGCCTGCTTCCTCCCCACCTCAGCCCCCACGGTGAATCAGTCCTCGGTGTGAGTGTTGCCTCCTTTCATAAGTTTCTGGCTCCCATTGTCAGTCCAGTCCTCCAGGTACAAGTGGTCACCCTGTCCCCACGCAGCCCCGTTCAGCCCCTCCTGACTTGAAACTAGGCATAGCACCTAGTGAACACTGTGGAAATGACCAGCAGCATCCTGCATTTCTGTGGAATATTTTAAGAGCACAGGCTTGGAATAAGACAGAACTTGATTCCAATTCTTTTTCCATTTCCTGGGAGCAGTGTGACTCCAGCACAAGTTACTCATTCTCTCTACACCTTTGTCCTCACCTAAGAAGTGGGGTAGCTCCTTCCTACACTGTACCGAGGATTAAATGAGATAATTGATGTCATGTGTTAAACATCTCCTTTATGGTTTGTCTCTAATAAGTGCTGGTTTCTTCCCCACTCAAATATATTTTACTATTTAAAAAATAATTATTTAGGCAATTTAATTAATTATTATATTTTAGATTTACCATAGGGGATGTGCACTCACCAGAGAGAGAGAAAGAGAAAGCAAGCTGCCAGATCCAGGACTCACACTGGTTGATCATGGGGGAATCCAGCACTCCAACCACCATGCCACCCACTGGCCCCTGCATTTTACTTTTTAAAAGTTTTTAGGAACTGTCAGGTAGCATACTGGCTAAGGCGCTGGACTCTCTTATGACTGACCACGGTTTGAGTCCTGGACATGGAGGCTTACTTTCCTACTTTCCCTTTCTCTCTCTGGTCATATTACAGAAATAGTAGTGATGATAATAAATGAATAAAGTAATTTTTTTTAAAGTGAGAGAGTGTGATAGAGAGATAGGCACTCCTAAGTGGTTCTCATGCTGCCATCTACCGTGGTCTTGGCTAGCTCAGATCACCGGCATGAACATGCAAGCCCTCACATACTCAGGGAGGCTTCGGGTGGCAAACGCAAGACTTTTCCCATGTGGACCCAGTTACATGATCACTGCGTCATCACTTGGCCTTAAAACGCATTTTAGTAAAGCCCTACCCTTCACAGGAGCCTATAGGGTTATCTCCCAGTCCTTATTCAGCTCTGTGGGGAAGGTCTCAAAGCATCTTCTATGGGGTCAGAGGAAAGCCATGACACGTTTTTGCATAGAAAAACACACTGTGACTTTTGCGATTACCTAGTAGTTTCTCAGAAATCCAGTGGCGTTGTTTCTTAAGACAGAAAAACATCTACTTTTCATATATATA
>NW_006201797.1:396843-409437 GCF_000334495.1 Tupaia belangeri chinensis | reverse complement strand
CCCGGTGTGAGTTTTAAGTCACTGGGTCCGGGACTCGAACCACAGTCGACCACATGTGAGTCCAGCGACATAGTCATTACGCTAACTGCTGGTCCCTGCCCGAACTTTTCATAAAGTTTTGAGCAGTGTGGTGTGCAAGGGGGAACCCTATCTGAGTTCATTTGCTGGTGGCATCATAAAATGCCTCGTTGACTTTAGAGCAGGACTCATTTGGGATGGCTCTGTGGCCTGATGGTTAAGGTAGCTGGATCCCATATGACCAACCGTGTGGTTTGAATCCTGGACCTGGCAGATTGAGAAACACACCAGGTGCATGTGTGTGTGCACCAAATCTCAAAAGGATAGAGAAATGGAAGAGAAGGGATTGTGGTATGACCATGTCCCAGTGAGGGGTACTTTCTGCCTCCCCTTTTCTCTCTGTCCCTCTTTGACAAGTGCATGCACCCTTTGGCAAATTTAAAGAGAGAGAGTAGGATTCATTCATTAGACTAGGGAAAAAAAAAAAAACCTAACAGAGAAGTCCTCTTTCCATAAACAACAACAGATGAAACCATGATAATGCTCTGGCCCATAAGCCACCTGCTCTTATTCTGCAAAGGGGGTGGAGGCAAGAGCAAGAAGGGATGTTGTGGGATGTAGCAAGCCCTACCCCCCCCACCCCACGGAAGGACAAATCTCCAGCGAGTCAGTGAGTCTGCACACCGACATTGCAGAACCATCATTTTGACAACCCCCTGCGTCTGTTCCACCTCTTGAACCTTGAAAGACTGAAAAGATGTGGGTTTTCTAATGTGAATTTCAAAGCCACACACAAAAGCCCTGAGTTAGTAATGAAGAAAAATGACTTCACTTAACAAGATCTGCACTGCCATCACTGAGACCTGATGGTGTGTGATAAGATTTCTCTAGCAAACTGAAATAATCAGGTTAGCATCATAGAAGGGACCAGAGAAAACTGTTCTGTCTACTGTGCTCCCATCACCCTGAATAAGGAACCACAGTGGCTTTCTCAGACCAAAAATCTTTTTCTTTTTTCTTTTTCTTTGGAGAGGTTTTTACTATAGGGTGCATGCGCTCGCCAGACAGACAGAGAGAGACACAGAGACAGAAAGCGAGAAATCACCCCCCAGGGGGGATGGCCACACCACAATCCCTTCTCTTCCATTCTCCTCTCGGGATCTTGGGCATGCACGCACACGCGCCCGGCGTGAGTTTAAGCCACCAGGTCTGGGACGCGAACCGCGGTCAACTACATGGAAGTCCAGCGACATAGCCATTACGGTAACTGCTGGTTCCCAGACCAAAAGTCTTGCATAGAGAGAATTCTTGAAAGGAATTCTCTCTTCAAAGTGGATATATCTTTTTTTTTTAATAATTATTTAATTTTATGTATTCATTTATTTCAATCTGAATAGGAAGAGACAGAGAGAGAGAGAGAGAGAGGGAAAGTGAGAAAGCAAGCCACCAGGTCTGGGACTAGAACTGTGGTCGGCCATGTGGGATGTCTACTGTGCTCCCATCACCCTGAATAAGGAACCACAGTGGCTTTCTCAGACCAAAAATCTTTTTCTTTTTTCTTTTTCTTTGGAGAGGTTTTTACTATAGGGTGCATGCGCTCGCCAGACAGACAGAGAGAGACACAGAGACAGAAAGCGAGAAATCACCCCCCAGGGGGGATGGCCACACCACAATCCCTTCTCTTCCATTCTCCTCTCGGGATCTTGGGCACGCATGCACACATGCCCAGCATTGAGTTTTAAGCCACCGGGTCCGGGACGCAAACTGCAGTTAACTATGTGGGAGTCCAGTGACATAGCCATTACGCTAACTGCTGGTTCCCAGACCAAAAGTCTTGCATAGAGAGAATTCTTGAAAGGAATTCTCTCTTCAAAGTGGATATATCTTTTTTTTTTAATAATTATTTAATTTTATGTATTCATTTATTTCAATCTGAATAGGAAGAGACAGAGAGAGAGAGAGAGAGAGGGAAAGTGAGAAAGCAAGCCACCAGGTCTGGGACTAGAACTGTGGTCGGCCATGTGGGAGTGTCCAGCACTTTAACCACCACACCACTTGCTAGTCACCCAAAGTGGATACATCTTAAACATTCTTTTGAGGTGAGTCCCACAGAAGAACGTTTATACAACCTAAGATT
The DNA here is from genome assembly GCF_000334495.1 of Tupaia belangeri chinensis. NCBI lineage: Eukaryota > Metazoa > Chordata > Mammalia > Scandentia > Tupaiidae > Tupaia > Tupaia belangeri. Next base: position 407,282 of record NW_006201797.1, on the reverse strand, counting down.
CAAAAAGGCATAATTAACCCACAGGATAATTTGATTTAGCCCCTTAATTTTCCAGCTTGACAACCAATAAATGTTCAGGACTCACATGGGGAAAGGCGATAGGGTGAGCTAGAATCAAAAACCAAAGAATACATTTATAGTTTCTACTTGAATCTTAAAATGATTTACTTCTCATGGAGAAAAGCCAGAATGACCTGTCTGAACCTCGACTATTTCAGAAAAGTAATCTACCTTTCTCCTTTTCTTCTGCTTCTTTTCCTTCCTTCTCTCCTCCCTTTCTCCCTTCCTTCCTTTTCAATCTTCCTTTCTTTCTCTCTTCCTCCTCCCTCTTCTTTCTTTAAGTCTTGACAAAAGTCAAAGAGTGGGACAGAATGAGGGAATTTCCATTTTAAATTCACTTTACATATGTGGGGCTGGATATTAAGAATTAAGAATTACATTAAGAGGCAGGTGGCATGATAATTAAGGCGCCGGACTCCTACATGGCCAACCATAACTCAAGTCCCACACCTGGTGGCTTGCTTTCTCACTTGCCAGCCACCTTTTGCTCTCTGGTCAAATAAATTAAAAAAATACACACACACACACACACACACACACACACACACACACACACACACACACACACACACCACACACACACACACACACATATATATATAATAAATAAATATAGTATGATAATAGATACTTCTTTTAAAAAAAAAAGAATTAAGAATTTGGTCTGATAGGCCTTAAGTCCTTTCCCTGCACTACTTACAAGACTAATTCTGCTCACAGTAACCTGAGAAGACCAGAAAACCACATTTTCTGGGCTCTCCAGCCTCGCTGCTGCCAGAGACCTAAGGCTGCAAAATCCTATCTATGATCCTCTCTGTGGCAATTAGGCAATTGCCAGCCTAAGTGGCCATTTGTGCCTTCTGAATAGCGTGCAAATGGCTGATTGTGGGTGCAATTCAACAGCACATGCTCTTTCAGGTCTGCAGTTCTGCTTCTGAGAGAAAGGAAAAACCACAGTGTGGAAGTTGTTCACCCATCCAATTTCTAACTTCTCCTCTTTCCTAAATACTGAGAACTACCCAAGGGAAGATGATTTTTATATGTGTGGCACAAGCAAAAGAGTGGAAAATGCAGTCACATTTGAGAAACATCAGCATCATGATTTCTAGAGTCAGGTTAGAGGCAGCTGCAAAGCGGGCGCGTTTTCAAAGCTGAAGGAAGAATAACAAATGGCCAGCCCATTCACACTGGAAACGTGAATTAGTGGTGCCACCTCCTGGCAGAAAAGCCCTCAGACGAAGGCTGGGAAAACCATGGCAGCCATTTTGTTATGGGCACATGAGATTCAGAATGGGCAGAAATCACAGGGCTTGTCTAGTACAAGCCCCTCACTTTATAGAGGAAGCCAAGGCTTGGGAAAGCGGCATGACAAAATTGGTGACAGAGCTGAGACTGAGGACCTAAATAGACCAACATCTGTTGAGTCCAAACTGAGGGCCACGCACCTACCTGCAAAGCACAATGATATCCTCACAACTCTGTGAGGAAGATAAATTTTTTCTTTTTCCAGGTAAGGGTCAAAGAGGTTGATAACTGACAGAGACCCCCTTACCTTTCTGGTCTTTCCCAGTCACCTTTTAAACACAAGGATGCCACCTGCAACACATATGAAACCCAGACTCCACTGTGTCCGGAGGAAATGCTGCCATATTGCCCTCACTAGTCCTGAGAGCTGAATGGAAACAAGCCCCATTCTGTGGGGTGGGGGAACCTCAGGGAGTAGGGAAATGGGATTCCAAGAAGGCAAGTGGTTCCCAAGAAGTCAGTCAGTCAACAATATTCATCACACACCCTGTTCTCTCTTCTAGTATTTTTCATAAGTGTCAAACCAGCTTATTTGGAAAACACGGTCCCTATTTGAAACACTATTGAAAGTCAACAGACACTTGTTAAATAAGTCAGTGCAAAAGGGAAATTTGGGGACCATCTCTGTGGATGGTCTACTGGTTAAGGGCCTCAGATCCCACATGACCAAGCCATGCAGTTCAAATCCTTGCCTTGATGGCTTGAAAAACTTGCTAGGCATGAGTCTGTATGCACACCCAGAATTCTGGCAGGATGGAGAAACAGAAGAGACTGGATTATGACCATGCCCCGTTGGAAGGTGCTTTTGCCCTTTCACTTTCTCTGATGAGTGCACTTGCCCTCTGGCTGATTAAAAAAGGGGGAAATTTGAAAATAATTTTTCTATTTAATTCTATAATCCCTCTACCCCCCACCCCCTTGTTCAGCTTGAATATCTTCAAGAAACTCACAAGGTGGCCTATGTTCAGTAAGTTCCTATTATTAGACTTATTCCTGTTGTTGAATCTGTCATCCAACAATTGTACTCCCTGGTCTTGTGACCACTTAGGCAACACAGGACTGATCCTGTTTATCTTTGACATAACAGTGCTCAAATTTCCACTGCGTGTGTGTGTGTGTGTGTGTGTGTGTGTGTGTGTTGTTGTTGTTGTTGTTTTAGTTTGCTATAGGGCATGTCTGCTCACTAGAGAGCGAGTAAGAAAGAGAAAGCACTCCCCAGAGCGGATGGCCATGCCACGATTCCTTCTCTATTCTCCTCTCAGAATTTGGGCATGCACACACATGCACCTGGCACTTTTTTTTTTTTTGAGAGATTTTCACTGTAGGGCGTGTGTGCTCGCCAGACAGACAGAGAGAGACATAGAGACAGAAAGCAGAAGTCACCCCCCAGGGGGGATGGTCACGCCGCAATCCCTTCTCCTCCATTCGCCTCTCGGGATCTTGGGCAGGCACACACACGCGCCCGGCGTGAGTTTTAAGCCACCGGGTCCGGGACATGAACCGCGGGCGACTACGTGGGAGTCCAGGGACATAGCCATTATGCTAACTGCTGGTTCCCCACCTGGCACATTTTTCAAGCTGCCGGGTCTGAGACTTGAACTGCACTGTTGGCCAAGTGGGATCCAGCCTCCTTAACCACTGCCACGGGCTGAACCCTTTTCTACTTTATGTTAAATCTCCTTGGTTTTCTCCATAGGTCTTTTGTTTTTTTAAAGCATTATTTTAATTTTATTATTATTTTCCAATTTGACCAGAGAAAGAGAGAGGGGAGAAAGTGAGAAAGGAAGCCACCAGGTCTGGGACTTGAACCATAGTTGGCCCTGTGGGAGTTCAGTGCCTTTTAACCACCATGCTGGCCCTCTCCATAGGTCCTTAACAAAGTTTCCCTTCTCCTCACCATGCAGCCCCCATCTTTAGTCGCTCCTGGTACTCAGGGCCTTACTCAGCCTACTGAGAAGACTGGCTAGTGAGGATCAGGACTCACTCGTGTTTAGGTCCAGGAGTGTTGAAACCCAGCTCTGCCTGCCTCTGGACTGTTGTGTGAGGCAGACAACCTATAGAGCCAAGCTCTTTTGCTTACAACTAATCACCTTCCTTACTGACACAAGTACCTGCTTTGTACTGACTGTGCTGATTGCTTTACTAATACCATATCTAATCACTGGGGAAATGCACAGTCTCTACCTCAGGGCTCTCATCCACAAGATAACCATCTGGCCCTGAAGTCCTCTCAGGTCTCTGAGCTAAGCCCTACCGGCATCACCACCAACAGTCCTGAGCGCCCACACTGCACTCCATAAAAACAGCAGTGGCATTTTTCTTCAATAATTTACAGTCCCCACTACTGGACTTAAATTGCATCTAATATTCTCCTCCCTGCAATTAGTTTGATCATTGTTACCAGTTATTTTGGAAAGGAGAGTTTTCGCACAATCTGTTCTGGCTGAGTTGGAGTACCCTTCATATTCCAAATACTTTTTCTCTTCCTCTCTCTCCTCCCGTTTATCAGTCATTCCTCAGGCCAGCCGGCGCAGGAACAAGTGTCCCAGATCCCAGCATTCATCACTTGGCTGCCCAGAAAGAGAAGCGGGAGACGGGCAAGGGCTGTCGAGTGTGTTCAGCAAGCTCCAGGGAGAGAGACCATGCCGAGTGTGTTGTTTGGTGAGCTCTCTCTGGTGCGGGCTGCTAACTAGTGCTGAGACTTGTCCAGGCCTCCATGTGTTCGTATGTCTAATGGGGTAGCAGTGACACCTGCCTCACCTGCTCTGTGAGGCTGCTCTGAGGAGTTAACAAGGACTTTTGAAAGTCACACAGGCGAGCATCAATTTTAAGATGATGATGGTTACTCTTTCCATATGATAATAATTTGTATGACCGAGATGATCATTAGTATTTATTACAACTTGGAGCTGGTAGATATGGAATGCTATCTTGATCCAGATATCTCCACGTGGTTAGAATATAACTTTATTTGTGCAGTTACTGCTAGCTGTTCATTTATTTAAGGTTTTTGTTATAGGGCATGTGTACTTGATGGGGGTGGGCGAGGAGGAAAGGTAAGAAACCACCCCCCAGGAGGGATGGCCACACTACAGTCTCTTTTCTTCTATTCACCACTTGGCATCTTGGGCATGTACACACTTTTGCCTGGTGTGATTTTTCAAGCCAGCAGGTCCAGGACTCGAACCGTGGTTGGCCATGTGGGAATCCAGCACCTTAACCACATGTCACCTGTTGGCCCTGCAATTACTGCTTTCATCATGATGAATAATACACAGAACTTGGGACCAACTGGTGGCGTGGCGATTAAGGTGCTGGACGCCCACATGGCTAACTGCGGTTTGAGTCCTGGACCTGGTGGCATGCTTTCACTTTCCCTCTCCTATCTCTCTCTGTCTCCCTCTGATGAGCGTGTATGCCCTATAGGAAATTGAAAATAAGTAACTTAAAAAATAATTCTTAAAAAAAAAGAGAAATATATATAGTACTTAAAGTGTGTGATTAAGACGTATTTACTATCTTCACGAAAAGGAAAAGCTCCTGTTTAAAGATGACCGTCTTCGGATGTTTAAGATACCGTTTTTTCCTATTACTTCTAAATCACTCAAAACAAGGGGAAGTTTAAAGCTAAAACTCTTATTCTTGACCAGCTACAGGGCTGGAAGCTGCCACTGAGTGTTCTGGAGTTCCCTGTGGGTAGCGGAGGGCAGCAACTGCTCCAGGGTCTGCCTCATGGGAATGATCATCAAAAGAGAGAAGAGACAAAAATATTTTAATTGCCTTGTAACCTCTCCTTAGCTGTGAAACAAGGTGGCCTTTACAGCTGCCCCCCAGAGAGACTAAACACTGGGCTGGGACTGTTTTGAATGGAAAGCTATAAAGTGCAAACTCGGGAGTGCTACTCTGTAATCACTGCTGCTATTTATAGAGCTTGCCCAGCTCTGCAGGCTTAAGGCGCAGAGAACACCTCCATCAACGGCCTTTACCACTCCACCGCTCTCAGACTGGGGATGCAGGGCCCAGCGGGACCTGCAGTAAGGGAATACCTGGGTCCTGTGAGGCTGCAGTCACTCACACCGGCTGTCACAGGACGGGAACCAGGGCTTGAGTCTAGATCAGAGGGAAGAAGGTAAGTAGACTTGCTAATCCTACCATTTCTTTTCCTTCTCTCATACTTAAAACATGGAAACCATATCTATGTCTCTCAAAAACATAAAATAGGACTTTTTTTTAAAACTACTTTCTCTCAACAAAATTTTGAGCACCTCTGGCGTTGTCTGGATTCTAGCATTTAGGAATTATCTGGTGTACAGCAGGCTTGCTGCTCAATAAGCTGCTGGCTGACAGGCCTCTCCCATCCACACTTTTTTTTTTAAGAATTATTTTTTACTTAATGTTATTCATTGTTATTATTTTTTTGAAGTAGACCAGAGAAAGAGAAGGAAAGCGAGAAAGCAAGCTGCCAGGTCCAGGGCTTGAACCGCGGTCAACCATGTGGGAGTCCAATCGCCTTAACCACCATGTCACCTGCGGCCTCCCCATCCATACTTTTTAATCTCCTGTTTTTAAACATGAACAGAAACCCAAGGACCACCAGTCGGCTAATTTAAAATGAATGAAAGAGTCAAAGGAATAGAAAAATTGACTCCAGAGGAAACAAAGGTAATTTAACAAACAAGAAAACTTAAAGCAAACACACCAATTTGTCAATTTCTTCAGAAGGTATCATGTTCATAAAACAAGGACAGGATGCTACAAAAAGGGTAAAATTAAGAAAGGAGAATTAGAAGTTAAAATATGATTGCTGAGGGACCAGTAGATGGCGTAATGGTTATGTCGCTGGACTCTCACGCAGCCAACTATGGTTTGAGTGCCAGACCTGGAGGCTTGAAACTCACACTGGGCACATGTGCATGACCAAAATTCTGAGAAGGGAGAAGAAACTGTGGTGTGGCCAGCTCCCTGTGGGGGGTAATTTTTCTCTTTTTGTCTCTGGGGAATGCACATGCCCTATAGCAAAAACCTCTCTCTCAAAACAAACAAACATATATATGGGAAACATATATACAAGGAAATCTCTCAGAAAGTAAAATAAAAAGACAAAGATGCAAAGAAAAGAGAGAGAAGAGATCAATCAAGGTCCAAATTCGGTCTTCTGAGAAGAACCACTAACATGGAGAAAAGAAAGTCATTAAGGAAGAGTGTAAGAATAATTCCTAAAGCTGAGAGACTCTGTAATGTGTGAGTATTATAACGTAAACAATCCACCGAGTGCCTAGCACACCAAATTAAGAAAACAGAGGCATACCTACACATAGCATGATAGCTTTCACCGTAAAGAAGACCTTAAATACTTCAAGGGAGAAGAAAATAGAACATACACAAAGAGGCAAGAATCGGAATGTAAATAGGGACTGTAAAGGCTGGAAGAGAATAGGTCAAGACTTCAAAATCCTGAGGGAAAAAAGATCGTCACCTAGAAATCTCTAACCAACAAAACTATCATTTGAACATGGGGGTAAAGCTAAGATATTTTCAGATACGTAAGGGCTCTAACTATTTCATACAAATTGTTTCTTGGGAATTCGCTTTACGATATGCCCTCGAGGGGCCAGCAGGTGGTGTAGTGGTTAGGCACTGGACTCCCATGTGGTTGACTGTGGTTCATGTCCTGGATCCAGCAGCTTGAGACTCAGCACTGGGCTCATGTACATGCGTGCTCACGATCCAGAAAGGAGAATGGAGGAGAAGGGATTTTAAAGTGGCCATCTCCCCCAGGGGACGATTTCTTGTTTTCTCTCTCTCTGATGAGTGCATGTGCCCTATAGCAAAAATCTCTGGGGGAAAAAAAAAAAAAGATATACTCCAGAAAAGCGAGGGAGCAAATGGAGGAAAAAATAGAATCTAAGGAAAACTGAACCCAACCTAGGCGTGTAGTCCAGGAGTCCCATCCTGGAACAGGAAGACAGAAATTCCAGAAAAGAGATATCCAAGAAAAATGGAGACTTAATAGACAACGTATGGCAAGGTTTGAAAAAAGTGAAAATAATCACATAGACAACTGGTGGAATAAGCATAAAAGGAAGCTAATGAGGGGACCAGCAGTCGGCATAATGGCTATGTCACTGGACTCCCATGTAGTCAACTGCGGTTCAAGTCCCTGAGTCAGTGGCTTAAACTTACATTGGGTGCATGTGCGGGTGTGCCCAAGATCCTGAGAGGAGAATGGAGGAGAAGGGATTGCCGTGTGGTCAACCTCCCTGGGGGGTGATTTCTCGCTTTCTCTCTGTCTCTCTCTGTCTTTCTGGTAAGCACACGTGCCCTATAGTGGGAAAAAAAAAGAAAGAAAGAAAGAAAGAAAGAAAGAAAGAAAGAAAGAAAGCAAGCAAGCAAGCTAATGAGAAATTGAAGGAAAAACAAAATTGTACAAAGGTAGAACCCCAACTATAGTATAAGTACTATAGTTGACTCAGTAATGAACAAGTATTATCTGCTGATAATAAGATTGTTGCTTACTAATTTTTTTAAAAAATATTTATTCCATTCATGAGAGAGAGAAAGGGAGAGGAGGGCATCCTCAAAAGGGTCTTCATACCTTGATCCGCCCCCAGCCTCGGCCAGTTCAGATCATGGTATGTACAGGTCCAGTACACAAACCTCGACCTGCCAGTGTGGCTCCAGCTGTATTGCTGTTACGTCATTGCCAGCCCCTGCATATTGATTTTCAGCTGTTGGACCTAACCAATAAGCAATACGAGGAAGACTAAGTTATGTATCTAGAGCAAAAGGAAACTGTCATGAATTTTCAAAATACAAAAGTAAAAGTTATAGGCTGGCTCTGTATGTGGTGGTTAAGCACTGTGTAGGAGATGGATCCCATATGGCTGACAGGTTTGAATTCTGGTCTCGGTGGCAACACTTTGGGCACAAGTGCATGTGTGTTCAAGATCCCAATGGAATGGTGAGGTGGAGGAGAAAAAGACTGCAGTATTGCTGGGCTCTGTTGGGTTGGATGCTTTCTCTCTCTCTCTCTCTTCCTCTTTCTTGTGCATGCATAAGTGTCCTCTGGCATAGAAAAATAATCAAAAGAAGTTGGAAGAATAAGGTTAGGGAAGAGAAGAAGAGTAGATCAGAAAGAGGGAAAAAAAGGATTCTAGGGACCAGCAGATGCCATAATGGTTATGTTGCTGGACTTCCACATAGTTTTTTTTTTTTAAAGAATTATTTTAATTTTATTTTATTTATTCATTCATTTTATTTTAATTTGGCCAGAGAGATACACACACACACACACACAGAGAGAGAGAGAGAGAGAGAGAGAGAAAAGGGGTGGGAGAAAGCAAGCCACTAGGTCCAGGACTCTAACCATAGTAAACCATGTGGGAGTGTCCAGTGCCTTGACCACCACGCCACCTGCTGGTCCCTGGACCTCCACATAGTTGACTTCAGTTTGAGTCCCAGACCTGGCAACTTATACTCATGCCAGGCACATGTGCATGCATGCCTAAAACTCTGACAGGAGAATGGAGGAGAAGGGATTGTGGTGTGGCCATCCCCTCAGAGGTGATTTCTCACTTTCTGTCTGTCTGTCTCTCCTGCAAGTGCACACGCCGTATAGCAAAAAATCTCTCTCTCTAAAGAAAGGAATGTTAGCAGGAAGCCAAGAAACAGTATCTATAGCAGACACAATAATAGATAAAGGTATTGTTAAAGTGATAAAAAAAAAGTCAACAGAGAAATTAAAAATTGGAATATTACAATATAAGGGCTTATGATGATAGAAGATAGACCAAACAAGCTTAGTCACCTATTAAAGTAGGAAATAAGTAGAGAATGTGTAAAATTTATAAATTGAAGAATAGAGGCAGTCATATTATTTGTAGATATGGATAAGAAAACTGTAACTTTAGGGGTAGAACTGGGGATCCAGCAGTTGCATTGATAAAAATTTCTAACTATGCTATTTTCTTTATATTTTGAAACAATTTTAAAATTCTAAAAAAATAGTACAAAGATTTCCTGTATACCTTTGTTCCAGATTTCCTTAGCATTACCATTTTACATAACTCAATGATTGAAACCAGGAAATGAACATCAATACACTCCTACTAACCAAACTACAGCCCCACTTAGATTTCACCAATCTTTCACCTCCTTTTTTTCCCTCCTAGGATCCAATCAAGGATTTTATAATTCATTTACTAGTCATAGGTCCTTGGTCTCCTCTGATTCTCCATGACTTAGACAATTCTTTTTTATTATTAATTAATTAATTAATTAATTTTACAGCTAAAGTATGAACTTATTTTGGTGCAAAAACTTTTTGAAATTCATACATAGTTTCCCCATTACACATATTTCCATGAGCTTTTTTTTCTGAAACATTTTTTTAATTAATTAATTTACATCCATTCCCTAAGCATTGTCACAGCATACAAAATATGATTTCCCATCCAGAATATACTGCATAGTGGCTTAATCATGCATGTTATTGTCAATAATTTTCAATTTCTAGTTTCATATGTGTGTGTGTGTGTGTATATTTTTTTAACCCCTATTTCTGACCCTCTGCCATTTCCCATTCTCCTCCCACACTATTTCTGGTGTCTACAGTTGTTTTCCATTCCTTCCCCCCCCACACACACATTTTATTGATCACACATTTTCTTATATAATCTAACTACTTTCAATAGAAGGTTCAGCTGGTAATTTCAAGAAAAGCAGTTTTAACTTTAATAAATCAAAGAAATGCTAAGGAACTTTGCTTAAAACTTAAATCCAGGAAATAGGTTAGGACTCTGTTCAAGGGGTAGGTACATTAACCTATTGACAGCTCAAGACAAGACAAAAATCCTTAAAACCAGAAAACAAAGCCTAGAAGAAAATCAGCAATGTTTTAGTCAAAAGTCATAAAATGCTGTTTTCACCAGTTCAGTTTCATGTACTTAATCTATCTTCTGTTGTGGTTCAATCTTCCCAATTAAATTCTGGGATATAATATTCAACTCCAGACTTGTCTCTATAATTAAGTTGACCATTTTCTTTTTTTTTTTTTTTTTCTTTTTTTGGAGAGG
>NW_006201797.1:394775-396545 GCF_000334495.1 Tupaia belangeri chinensis | reverse complement strand
TTCTTCCCATATGAAGGATAATCTTGCTGGGTATAGTATTCTTGGTTGAAATTGCTTTTCTCTTAACACTTTGAATACATTTTCCGATTATTTCCTCATTCGTATTGTTTCTGATGAGAGGTCCACTGTTTGCCTGATGGGATAGCCTTTGTAGATAACTTGCCGTTTTTCTCTTGCCAATCTTAGTATCTTGTCTTTGTCTGTGGTTTTGGTCAATCTGGCTATAATGTGTCTTGGAGAAGATTTTCTTGGGTTGATTCTATTTGGGGTCCTTTGTATTTCTTGGGACTGGATCTTTGAGTACCTCTCTAGGTTTGGAAAGTTTTCTTGTAGGATTTCATGGAATAGATTATCCATGCCCTTATGAGTCTTTTCACCTTCTGGGATACCAGTTGTATGGATGTTTGGGTGTTTGATGGTATCTAGTATTTCACGTATATTATTCTCTTTTTTTGGGTAATTTTCTCAGTCTTTGTGGTGGATTTTTCTAGGCCAGCAATTTTCTCTTCTACGTCTGAGGTTCTATGATCCAGTCTGCTTTAATACTTTCAAGGGAGATTTTCACCTCCTGTATTATAGCCTTCATTTCTAATAGGTCCATTTGATTCTTTTTTATAGTGTGTAATTCCTCTTTTAGATCTTGTAAGAATTTCCTCACCTCCTGGAACTCATCAGCTCCTTTCTCCTGCCTCTTCTGCAGTTCATTGTCTCTCTTCTCTTCCATCTCTATTAGCTTCATCATTATGAATATTCTAAATTCTTTATCAGATATTTCCATGATTTCCATTGAACTGGCTGTGGATAAAGAGGAGTTATGTTTTCCCTTGGAAGAGAGGTATATTCTTGCTTTCCCATATTTCTTGTGGCCCTGCAGTGATTTCTAGTCATCTGATGGATGATGTGTTTCTTCCTAATTCTTGAAGTTCAATCTGAGCATTCAGGAGCATGCAGAAGGAGGTGATCTGGAATCTCTTTGCCATTCTGTTTTTAACCCTTTGTGCCACAGATTCAGTGGGTATTGAGGAATATGTTAACCCTAATAGTATTTGGATGTTTGGCTATGGTTCCTTTAGATCCATCTAGAAACACAGAGAATGGAGATTGAGGAGCAGAGTGATGAGATAAAAGAAAAAGGAAAGGAAACAGAGAGAGAGAGAGAGAGAGAGAGAGAGAACAGCAAGCAAACAAACAAAACCCCAGAGAAACAGAGAGAAAAAGAAGGGAAAAAATTTAAAAAACCACCAAAGAAATTTATTGTTATTATTTTTTTAAAAAAAAGCACAGTTCTCAGGAGCCATGGAGGAGTCTCCTTCTGAAGGCCTGCTCCTTGCCTATTCTGGGTGGAAGGGGAAAATGGGATTATTAGCAAGATAAAGGCAGTTCTGAAAGCCAAGAGAATAGTTTACCTTTAAAAATTTAAAAAAGCGGGACCAGCAGTTAGCGTAATGGCTATGTTGCTGGACTCCCACGTAGTTGACCGCGGTTCGCGTCCTGGACCCGGTGGCTTAAAACTCATGCTGGGCATGTGTGTGTGCGTGTCCAAGATCCTGAGAGGAGAATGGAGGACAAGAGATTGCGGCATGGCCATCCCCCCTGGGGGGTGATTTCTCGCTTTCTTTCTCTCTGTCTCTCTCTATCTGGTGAGCGCATGCAGCCCTATAGCAAAAACCTCTCCAAAAAAATTTTTTTTTAAAAGAAAAAAATTACAAAAAAAGAGAAGACAGAGAGAGACAGAGTCAGAGAGAAGGCTAGAGGGGCTCCCTACCACTT
>NW_006201797.1:377009-394736 GCF_000334495.1 Tupaia belangeri chinensis | reverse complement strand
GAGGCTGAATTATCTGTAGAAAATCTTCATTTCTCTTTTTTCCCTGAAATCACTAGTTCTTAGGAGCCATGGAGGAGTCTTCTTCTGAAGGCCTGCCCCTTGCCTCTCCTCGACTTAGGTGCTTATAAAGAGCACTGGTCAGTTATTTTTTAGGTTGTATCTCAGTGTGGTTTGTCTGATGTTCTCTCATTAGACTAAGGTTATGAATTTTTGGTAAGAAGGCCCTTCTCAGTGCCTCCCAACTGGCATGCAGGGGTGACTGCATTACCAGCAAAGTTAGCCTTCATCACTGGCTTAAGGTGGTTTCTACAAATTTCTTCCCTGGAAAGTCTCTGTTTTTCTCTTAGTAATTAATATCTGAGAGAGATAGTTTGTCCTATTTCTTCTCAAACTTTTGTCCAATTCACTATCCATCAGTGACTCTTTCTTTTAAATAATTTAGTTATTGTTGTTATTTTTTAATTTGACCAAAGAGAGAGAGAAAGGGAAAGTGAGAAAGCAAGCTGCCAGGTCTGGCACTTGAACCATTGTCAGCCATGTGGAAGTTCAACACCTCAATCACCCTATAGCACCTGTAGCCTCCTGCCGGCCCCCATTGGTGAATCTTGCCTGCAACTGTTATTTCTGTGGTGTTTGCCTAGTCATGATTTTTCAGTTCCTCTCATTCCTCTCACATTTGTCATTAACGTTGAAATTCTGCTGTAAGGAAGAGTGGGCTCTTCCCCCATGTATTTATTTATTCAGTTATTTGTGTCAGTATGGGTCACAGATAGCTATTTTACTCTGTGGATCATAATTCAATACTATCATTATTTGTTTTCTTGCTCAATCTGTTCCAGCTTTCACTATCGGGAGCCCCTTCAGGTTGACGCCTGTGTGCCTTTGATGTTCCTATCAGTTTTTGAGCATTTCCTTACTTTCCATAACCACCAGATGTTCCAGGCTCATGTTTAATTTTCCCTTGTCCCAGGATTCAACTATTTCTCTAAGGAGACATATTCCCTTTTACTGGAGAATAATCTATCATCGATCAAGCAATCTGCCATCTATATATCATCTATTGTCTATTTCTACATATCTTGTCAACTGTGAGTTCATCCTGTTTCTCCCAGATCTAATCCAACGCTACAGAGCTCTCTCCAACCTGGAGAGACGTGGCTTTCGATATCTACCATACATCAGTTTACTTCTATGTCTAGTCCTGGAGCACACCTACAGTAGTTTCAGAGTTGCTAACCCATACTACTATGAAACAGTTATTAACTACAGTTTCATAGTAGTATTTGTTTTAGAGAGATTTTTGCTATAGGGTGTGTGCACTCACTGGAGAGACAGAAAACAAGGAATCACACCCCAGGAAGGATGGCCATGCTGCAATCCCTTCTCTTCCACTCTCTCCTTGGGATTTTGGACACACTTGCACACATGCCTGGCATGAACTTAAGTTGCCAGGTCCAGGACTTGAACCATAGTCGACTACGTGGGAGTCCAGTGATATAGCCATCATACCACCTGCTCATCCCAAACTACAGTTGTTTTTTTTTTTTTTTTTTTTTTGCGGAGAGGTTTTCGCTATAGGACGTGTGTGCTCACCAGACAGAGAGAGACATAGAGACAGAAAGTGAGAAATCACCCCCCAGGGGGGATGGTCACGCTGCAATCCCTTCTCCTCCATTCTCCTCTCGGGATCTTGGGCACACACGCACATGCGCCCGGCGTGAGATTTAAGCCACCGGGTCCGAGACGCGAATCACGGTCGACTACGTGGGAGTCCAGCGACATAGCCATTACGCTAACTGCTGGTTTCCATGAGTTGATTTATTTTTAATTACCAGGGGGTGTGTACAGTTGCCAGAGAGACAGAGTGGAAGAGACAGAGGGAAAGGGAGAAAGCGCCCACAATGGGGCATGGTCATACTGCAATCCCTTCTTCTCCATTTCTCTGTCTTACTGGGATTCTAGAAATGCAATCGCATGCAACTGGTGAGTTTTTCAAGCTTCAGGGGCCAGGTTTGAAATACGTGGTCAGTTATGTGTAATCGGTTTCCTATGCTAGGTTTTAGCTAGCCTCCTTGTTGATTTTTTATTTTTTCAAACTTGTCAGAGGGCCTGTGCACTTAGTGGGAAGAGGGGATAGATGTGAGGAAGCACCCCCAATGTGGGATGGTCATGCTGCAATCCCTTCTCCTCCATCTGTCCATCTTTTTAGGATTTTGGGTATACACACACACACGTTTGGCATGTTTCTCAAGCCACTGAGCCAGGTCTTGAACCACTCAGTGGGCCATGTGGGATCCAGTCACCTTAACTGTCAGGACACAAGCTACCTATCCCCCGTTGTTTTATTTATTTATTTTTAGTTTTTCTTATAGGTTGCATGTGCTTGCTGGAGAGAGACTGAGAAAGTGAGAAATCACACCCCAGGGGAAAGGCTACAATGCTATCCTTTTTCCTCTCTTGTCTTCTTGGGATTTGGGGCATGCATACACATTCACCCTGTGTGAATTTCAAACCTGTGGGTCCAGGACTTGAACTGCTCAGTTGCCCATGTGGGATCCAGATGACTTAAACCTTCATACCACCTGATGGCCCACCCCCAGGTTGATTTTTTTAAAACAGAGATTTTTACTATAGGGTGCATGTGCTTGCCACAGAGACAGAAAGCAAGAAATGCCCCCCAGGGTAGATGGCCACACCACAGTCTCTTCTCTTCCATTCTCCTCTCAGGCACATGCGCCCAGTGTGAGTTTTAAGCTGCCTGGTCTAGGGCTTGAACCACGGTTGGCTACACTGGAGTCCAGTGACATAACCATTATGCTATCTGCTGTTTCCTCTCATCCCCCATTGATTTTTAATTTGCATTTTTGTGGTACATTGCTATGTACTTTACATTTATGCAGTGATATAAAATGTTACTATGGTTCCGAGTCGCAAGCTTTACAGAAAGGTGTGTTCAGAAAAGTGTCACTCCCTCCTCAACCCTATCACTCCATTCCTTTCTCCCTTCTTCCGCCCCTTTCCAGTCCACTTCCTGTAGGTAACTATTTCCTAGGGTTGTCATTAAAAAGTTGCACACACTAGGTGATTTAAAACAAAATGTGGCCCAGCCACAGTGGTGCAGGTAGTAGGTCACCACCATGTGACACTGGAGCTATTCAGGAGGCCCAGTTTTGGATCTGAGGTTAACCTGAAAACATGCAATGCACCCATAATCCTGGCTGACTGAAAGGCTGCAGGGGTGTGAGGGGGGAGGAGTCCTGCGTACTGACACCCTGTTAAGTGTGCTTCTCTGGAAGGGAGGAAAGAGGAGGGGAGGGAGGTAAGAAGGAAGGAACTTTCTGAAAGATGATGGACATTTCTCATCTTGTAGTTCCAGAGCCTAGAAGTGTGAAATGGAGGTGCTGGTAGGGTCATACTCCCACTGTTTCCTCCTTCCTGGCTTTTCCTAGCTTCTGGGATAGCAAACTTGAGCTCTCCCTGACTCACAGCTGCCTAACTCTTACCTCTGTCTTGGCTGTCACATGTCTTCCCCCAGTGTCTCTGGGTTTGCATGGCTGTCTTCTTATAAAGACACCAGTCCTGTTGGGTGAGGGGCCCATCTTACCCTAATAAGACCCATTTTAACTGATTATATCAGGAATGACCCTAATTCCCAATGAGGTCACATTCCAAGCTATTGGGGCTTAGGACCTCAATGTATCTTTTTGGGAGGGACACAATTTGACCTATAACAGTAGCCTACTTCTTTAGGGTTTTTTTTTTTATCCTTCTTGTATTTATTTTGTACAAAGAAATATATGTATTTTATAAATAAATATGCTTTTTTCCTTACATGTAGAATAGCGTACTATTGATGCTCTTCTGCAGTTATTTTTTTCACTTAGTGGATATTGTGGAAAGATCTTCCTATTCATTCATATATATGTAAAATTCATATATATACACACATATATAATTCATATATATAATATATAATTCATATATATACACATATATAATTCATATATATATAATTTTATTCTCTTTTTAAAAAGATTTAACTTCTATTTATTATCATCATATTATTATTTTTAAAACTGCTACAGGGCATACATGCTCACCAGAGAGAGAGACACCAAGCTGCTAGGTCCGGGACTTGAACTGTAATTGGTCATGTGGGACTCTAGCACCTTAACCACCAAGCCACCTGCTGGGCCCCCAGTTTTTTTCTTTCTTCATGATAGAGCATGTATATGGATGAGAGAGAGAGAAAGAGAATATCCTCTGTGAAATCTAGTCATGCCACAATCCCCTTCCTTCAGTTCTTCGACCCATGAGATTTTGAGCACTTATGCATGCACCTGACATGTTTTAGGCCCGCGGGGCTAGGGATCTGAGCCATGGTCGCCACACGGAACCTGGCATCCCTTGATCAGTGCATTACTACTGAGCACAGAGTCAGCTCTCCTCATTCTTTGACAGAGCTGTTTAGCATTCCAGTTTATAAGTGGCCCATAATTGACTCACCCAGTCTATGATGTAAGCATGTAGATCTGTAATGATCAGAAATACTGTAATAAATAACTTTGACATATATATATATCTTCAAGTGATTGAAAGTGTGTCTTCAGGGTAGATTCCTAGAACTCATATTGCTGGGCCAAATTGCAAACGTATTTCTTAGTTATTGGCAAATTTTCTTGCAGCCTGCATTCCTACCAGTATGTATGAGAATACCTGGTTCTCCACAACCCACAGACTGTATCCTCATACTTTTGTCCTTTTTATTTTCCCCAACACATGAGAAATGGTATTTCAGCATTGTTTGATATTCCCTTTTCTACTTATGAATGAATGTGAACATTTTTTTACATATTGAAAAATATTGTCCTCATTTTTATATCTCTTGATCATTTGTTCTGTATTTTGTAACATCTTTGTTGAGATATAATTCACACATTATAAAATTTAAGTTAAGTTTAGGATATTTTCACTGCTCCTGTAAAACTCTTTACCTCCTTCCTATTTCCTCGATCTTTCGGCTCCAGGTATTCACTGACCGACCTCTCGTCTCTATGGATTTCCCTGTTCTAGACATTTCACGTAAGTGGAGTCATAGTATGCGGTCTTTTGTGAATGGCTTCTTTCACTTCAGGGTTCATCCATGTTGAGGAATGTATCAGCATTTTGTTCTTTTTATTGTTGAGTAATAGTCCATTGTGTAACTATACCACACATTTTATTTATCCATCCATTAAGAGATGAAAATCTGATGAACATGTGGGTCATGCACACATTTTGGCTATGGTCAACCATCATTTCTTAACAATAACTATCTTTGCTCTAGGATCTGAGATGCCACCTCTAACATCTACTAAGTTTCTGTATGCACTAGAATCTATTTTTTAGGTGTTCTATTCTATTTTAGGTGTTCTATTGTTTTTTTAAAATTATTTTTATTTATTCACTCATTTATTTTAATTTGATCAGAGACAGACAGAGAGAGAAAGAGAAAGAGAGGGAAAGTGAGAAAAGCAAGCCGCCAGGTCCAGGAAGTGAACCGGGTAGGCTATGTGGGAGTGTCCAGCGCCTTAACCACCACACCACCTGCTGGTCCCCTTAGATGTTCTATTCTATTTGCCTATTCATGTGGCACTACCATACTTTGGGGGGGGGTTTGCTATAGGGCACGTGCACTCGCCAGACAGAGACAGGGAGACAGAAAGCGAGAAATCACCCCCCAGGGGGATGGCCACGCTGCAATCCCTTCTCCTCCATTCTCCTCTTGGGATCTTGGGTATGCACGCACACGCCCCTGGCATGAGTTTAAGTCACCAGGTCTGGGACAGGAACTGTAGTCGACTACGTGGGAGTCCAGTGACATAGCCATTACGCTAACTGCTGGTCCTGCACTACCATACTTTTAAAAACAAATTTTTAGTATTTGTTTTTTCTGCTCTAGGATAAATACGCTCACCAGACAGACACAGACAGAAAGAGAGGGAAAATGAGAAAGCACTCTCCAGAAGGGATGGCAAAGCCTTAATCACGTCTCTTCCTCTCAGAATTTTGAGCATGCATATACACGCACCAGTGTTTTTTTCAAGCTACCAGGTCTGGGACTTGAACCGTGCAGTTGGCTATGTGGGGTCCAGCTGCCTTAATCACCCACTGGTTGGTCCAATTTATCGCATATTTTAATGTCTGGTAGAGCAAGTCATCACTTGCAGCTTTTCTTCAGCATTTCCCTGGCTATTCTTGCATTTCTATTTTTCCATATGAACTTTAATATCAACTTGTCTAAAAAAGTTTGATGGTATCACATTAGACTTTTAAATTAAGTTAGGGAGAATGACATCTTTATAGCGTTGAATCATCTTATGTGAGAATAGGAGATGTCTTTCCATTTGTTCAAGAATGTGTTGTGTCTTTCAGGAGTGTCAAATTACATTTTAAAATGTCCTTGTTTTTCAACTATTTTAAGGACTGTATTGAGTTTTTAGGAATGTGATACCAGACAGAAATGGAGACAATATGGCACATTCTTTACAGAAAAAAAAACCCAGGATCTTAAATGTTAGTTTCACTCACATGGTAAATGATGTTTTAAAAGTCTGTAGCCTGCTTGACCAATGCCTTTGATGAAATTTTATCAATGTCAGCTGTAGAGGAGTGCTCTGGGCAGCCAGGAAATGCCAGAGGTATGGGATTATTTTCTTTTCGGGATCTTCTTCTCAGTGCTCTGCAGGAAGCTGTACCTTTCCCACCTAAGCCATAAAATTTCCCGAGGAAGATAAAATAGCTTTTCTCTTCTTGAAAAGAAGAGAAGGGAAGCTGATGTCACCCATGGAGTCAATGGTCTGAAAGAAGAACTTTCAGAACAGAGTTGGGGAGAAAAAGAAAGTGAGCACATAACGGCTTGTAGGACAGAAAGGTCCTTGTGATAGAATAATCAGGCATTGGTTATACTGCAGAGTATTTATACACACACACCCACGCTTCCCACCCTCACACACATACAGAGGACAACAGGAAAAGAGCTGATCAGGACATAGAGCACAGGGCCAGCTCTGTGGCCTGGTGACTGAGGGGGCAGGATCCCTCATAACCATCTACATCGTACAAACTCCGGCCCCAGCACCTTGAGAAACATGAATGGAGTATGTGTGCATGAGTGCCCAAAATCCCAGTAAGAGGGAGACATGAAGGAGAAGGGGCTGCGGCAAGACCATGCCCCCTTGCAGGGTGCTTTTCTCGCTCCCTCCTTCTCTGTCTCTGTCTGATGAGTGCCTGTGCCTTCCGGGAAAAAGACAAAAACCAAACAAACAAAAAGCACAAAGAATAGAGAACTGAGAGGGGCAGAAAAGACCCTGCTCAACCACTCTAGCTGGAGAAACTTTACCAAACCTCCTCTGTACGTTGACTCTTAGTTCAAAGCCCAAAGCCCCTTGAGTCCAGCGACATAGTCATTACGCTAACTGCTGGTTTCCGGCATTTGTTATTTTGAGAATATTTACTTCAAGCCCTAGTCTAAGAACTAATACAATGATATATATATTTAAAAAATGGGGAATCTGGTTAGATCCTACTACTCGTTAAGACCCTGGCTCTAGGGTAGACAGCCTACATGTACTGGGTTATCGGAAAGGTCATGATGGATCTATGTTTTTCTATGCAAAAATACATCATGACTTTCCTGACGACCCAATACATCCATCCTGTCTGTGGCAGAGGAAGGGATGCTGACTGTGTAACTGATGCTCCAATCAGAGGAGTTGCCTGCCAGCCTCACCTGCAGTCAAGCACAGAGACCACCTGGCTGGCCTCACTTGTGCTGATGGATCCAGGTCTGCTGTCAATTCACTGTGTGACCCATAGGCAAAGCCTTGCCGTGTCTAGTTATTACCTCTCTGAGGTATCTAATGAGAATGACATATATCTATCTGTTTCACTTGCATCCCATAAAGGAAATCGTCTGTAGCAAATGAAAAGTACTATCTAAGTGTAGGAGTGTGGGAGTGAATTCTCGGTCTCAGCTTTTTTCAATGTCCTAATTAGGAAGACAGGGAATGACTAGATAGCTTTCAAACACTGTCAAGAAGTTTAAAACTATCCCCTTGGGCCAGTAGGTGGCGTGGTGGTGAAGGCCTTGGATCCCACATGGCCTACTCTGTAGTTTGAGTTGCAGACCCAGTGCCCTGAAAATCACACTGGGCGTGTGTATGTGTGTGTGCCCAAAATCTAAGAGGAGAATGGAAGAGAAGGGATTGAGGTGTGGCCATCCTCCCTGGGGGTAATTTCTCTCTTTCTGTCTGTCTCTTCCTGGCAAGCACACCTGTCTTGTGACAAAAATCTTAAAAACAAACAAACCAACAAATCCTATCCTCTCACTTAGTGGCCCAGTCTCTTTTCTAAGCAGGGCTGTCTGTGTGTGAGATCATTTTCAAAGGGCTGGGAGACCTATGTTCCACTGGCTGAAAATGCTTCCAAGTCCCCATAACCTGGCAGGCAGGCTTGGGAAGGGGGACATCTACGTGGACATCCCCACGTTGCTGGCAGGATAGGCGGAGGTTGAACAAAGGGGAAAAAATATATTGTCCTTCTGGAAAAGATTCCGTAGACGCAGAGAACTCATGTCTGTTATGTTTAACGAGGGAGCCAGTATAATTAAAGAAAACCTCACGCTGCTGTCTGTCCCTCCTGGTATAAGCACATTTGTTCTCTGAGCTCATGCCCATGAATAGTAAGCATCTTTTGAGTAACTCAATACTTGGAAGTATTCCACGGCTTACAGATTAGCGAATACTTCTCCTACACAAAAGCCTCATGCAAACAAAGTCATTCAAACACTGAGCTATGCTGTGGCCCAGAGCACAACTGCCCACACCAGAAGCTATGTCCTGGCCCTTCCTCTCGATGTGATTCAGGCAAACAGAGACCAAGAGATAACCGGATGAGCAGGAGTACTGGTCTTCCTGTCCTCGATGTCCCATCTCGGCTCTGAGTGTCCTGTCCCTGTGCGGAACCTCTGCCAGGGCTTATCTTTTCCGATCAATGGAGTCAGGAGTGTTTGTCCTTGGAATTATCAATTTTGTCTTTTCAGTACAAAAGTGAGAGACCTTATTTGCTATTACGATGAGTTTGGAGCCTGACATGGTGGTGTGTGGGTCCCAGCTCTTCAGGAGACTGAGGCAGGAGGGTTTCAACACAGTCTTGGGGGGCAGGGAGACACACACACAACCCACCAACAATAAACACCACACACGTACATACACGGCCAACAATAAACACCACACACCTACGTACATCGACCCCCACCGAAAAGTTCCTGCTACCAGCAAACAGGTGGAGACATATCTAATCGCTTTGTTTCTTTTTTGGTGAGAGAAAGACCAATTCCTGACAGCATCTTACTACGTTGGGGTCCTCCCGCCTGCCTCTTAGCTAACTAGGACTACAGGTAGGCACCACCGGCCTGTTAAGATTGGGCTCAGAACTGAACCCAGACCTCCCATGTGGCCTCACACTCTGAGCAGCAGAGTTTTGGTGGTGCCCACAGGGGCTGAGTGCCCTGTTGCTCTTGAATCTCCCCATTCTTGCCCAGGTGGCCAGCCTCAGGAGAGGACATTTAGTCATATAGGGCACTTCAGGGTCACTTAGTCATGGCAGGGTACAAGTAGAGAGGAGGGACTGCTTACCTCCTTCAGGGGGTTGCCTGGAGCTGCCAGTGGCTCATTCCAGCTTGTGCTTGAGACCACAAACCCTGCTGGGCAGCATATCTGCCCTCCCCTCGCTCATTTGTGCTCTTCTGGGCTTCCCTGACTCATCCCCAAGTTCTGCTTCCTCTTGCCTTTTCTCAAAGCTCACGGGGCTTCTCCCTCCCCAGGGCCACCTGGCTCACTTTGGTTTCCCTCCCACCCATGCTTCCTCCTGGAGGTAACAGGGCTGTTTCCACCAGTGAAATTACCCCGGGTTGCAAGACTGGAGCTCCCACGTTCAGCCTTCCAGCACCGATCCAGTAAATGCTAGAGCTAGGGGTGGCTCAGGGAGGGAGAGTGTCAGGTAGGAGATGGCACAGGGGAAAGTGGCCTGGCCCAGGGGGATTGGGGATGGGAGCCCAGGGCATCCACTGGCCTCAGGCTGCCGTGTACACACACACACGTGTACGTGTGCTTGTGTAGAAGAGAGGTCAGCCCCCAGTGGAACAGGGCACCAGAAGAACTGGTGGTGACAACAAATGTTAGAACACCTAGCAAAGAGAGAATAAAACCTTAAGGCTGGGGCGGGGGGAGCTGCTAATTAGATTGTGTAGTCTTCCCTCCACCACCAGGTAGATTATTCTATTAAATATAATGAAGTTTACTTGTCAGAAGGATGTCTGGGAATTGCATGGGCTCTTTTGTTGTAGCACACGGGACACGCAGCCTCTCATAGGCTCAGTTATCTGCTGATACCACTAAGTCTCTACGCATCTCAGATCCACGGCTGTCTGCCAGAAGCCTCCCCACTGATGTCACCAGATTCAAAGTCGACAGTCCTGTTTCTCTTCCAGTGGTGGCACCAGCACTCTGACAGGGACCCAGTCAGAAACTTAGGTGTCAGCGACACCCCGGTCTGTCCTTGCTCCTTCTCTTCCAACAACACAGGCTGACTTGGCCTCCCCACTCCTCTCCACACCACCTTCTCTCCGCTGGTTTCAGACAGCCAGCTTTTCTCACCTGGTCACTGGGCTGCTGTCTGACGGGTCCCCGTGCCCTAAACGGGGAGAGCGTGCTGTCTGGTGTGCACCGAGCCAGACCACCCTTTGGCTTGTAACTTCTGAATAGTTCCCCCATGGTTGATGAGATACAGATCAGATTCTTTCCACAATCAAATGCCTACGATTTCTCCAGTCCAGTATAACTCCTGTTATGTCACCCACTGGGAGTAAGTCATAATTATCTCTGATGAGTCCCTTGTTTGAGTTCACTCTTTCTCTTTCGCAGGCCACACGCACTGCTGAAAATTGGAGGGCTGGTTCCAGTTCAAAGCCTTCGGCTGGACTGCGCTGCCTGCCAGAAGTGTTCCATCTGCAGCCTATTAGCCCTCCTGATTGCGTTCTGTTACCCTCCTCGCACCAGAAAAAACAAACAGATGCCTCTCCCACAGCCTCTGCCTTCCCCTCGATGTGAAGAGTTCGCTCCCAGGTGACCCCACGACCCCGTGGAGCTCCTTCCTCTGCAGTAGCCTTACCCTCCCCCTGGTCTGTCCCATCCCCGCCTGGGCTGTTTCTTTCTGATAACCCACCTCCCCCTGCTCTGTAACTTCCCGAGGCCCTAGGGCCAGCTGCACTCTGATACTAGCCTCCAGCCAGTCCATGTTTTCTTCTCTCCCCAGCATCCAAGACCTTCAGTAAGGGGCCTTTTAGTATCGCTGTTGGGGATGACTGCTTGGTATCTGGCAGCTACAGTGACAGACCCAAGTGTGACTCGGGCTTGAGGGGTAAACCTACCTCCCCATAATCGGTATTGACGTTTCCCTCAATGACCCCTAGTAAACAAGTAACCTAAGCGAAAACAGTACTTACAGGTAAACACAGCTCCCCTGCCACCCCACACCGCCACCGTAAGCTTCTGAATGTCAGTCCTGGAATTCCCAAAGATGACTGTCCAGGTTATGAAGTTGCTCAGCTTCCAGCATGTGGTTCTTCCCCTTCTTCCAAGTCTCTGGTGTTACCTAGAAGAAGCAAACCAACTTAGGACCTCAGCAGGTGAATCACTTTTAGCTGTTCTTTCTTTCTTCTTTCTTAAGTTTCTTTCATGAGTGAAAGAGGGACAGCACCTTCCACAAGGTTCCCACACTCCAATCCACCTAGTCCCAGCCAACCCAGACCACGGGAATGCGCATGCTCAGTGTACAGAGCGGGGGTTCTCTGGACATAAACCTTGAACCCAGAACCCTCCCGCCTGGGTCTGCCTTGTATGCATTACTCTACGCCACCATCTGGCCCCTCTAGCTGCTTCTCAGTTCCCTCATTAATGTCGAAACCTGGCCTCGGGCCCATTGATTCCAGTGCTGTCTGGGAAGGTAGCACCAGCCACGTGCGGCTGAAATGTGGCCAGTGTGGATTGAGGTAAGCTCCCAGTTTGTGATGCATACTGGATACACAGTGCTAAACAATGGGAACTAGCTCTCTGAGCTTTTATACTGATCACCTGTTGAAATGATATTGTGGATATACTGGGTCAAATAAAGCATATTATTACAATTAACTTCACGTAGTTCCTTTTACTTTTCAAAATGTGACTACCAGAAAATTTGAAATTGCACTTATTGCCTGCATTATGTTTACTGCATAGCACTATTCTAGACCTTGGCTCAGGGTCTTAAAATATGTCTTTTTAAGATAGAAATTTTTGTTATAGGGCATGTGTGCTCACTGGAGAGACAGAGACAGAAAGCGAGAAATCCCCCTCCATGGGGGATGGCCGCGCCGCAATCCCTTCTCCATTCTCCTCATGGGATTTTGGGCACACATGCACATGCTCCCAGCGTGAGTTTAAGCCACTGGGTCTAGGACTCGAACTGTGGTCAGCTACATGGGACTCCAGTAATGAAACTATTACACCATCTGCTAGTTTCAAAATATGTCTTTTTTAAAAAGATTGTTTATGGGCCAACAGGTGGCATAGTCGTTAAGGCACTGGAAGACTTATAGTTTGAGTCCCGGACCTGGTGGCATAAAAACCACGACAGGTGTGTGTGCTCAAAATCCTGAGAGGAGAATAGAGAAGGGATTGTGGCATGGCCATCCCTGCTGGGGAGGGGGGGGTGGATTTCTTTATAATATGAAATTCGAAAAGCCCTGGGGTTTTTGCTTGTCTTTCTCCTTTTTTTTTTTTTTTTTTTTGAGAGAGAGATTTTCACTATAGGGCATGTGCGCTCACCAGACAGAAAGAGACATAGAGACAGCGAGAAATCACCCTCCCCGGGGGATGGTCATGCCGCAATCCCTTCTCCTCCATTCTCCTCTCGAGATCTTGGGCATGCACGCACACGTGCCTGGCGTGAATTCTAAGCCACCAAGTCCAGGACGCGAACCGTGGTCGACTACGTGGGAGTCCAGTGACATAGCCATTACCCTAACTGCTGGTTCTCTCTCTTGTCTCTCTCTCTCTCTCCAGCAAGCACATGTGCCCTATGGCATAAACCCAAAAAAAAAAAAATGTTTGGGTCAGCAGGTGGCATGGTGGTTAAAGGCACTGGAGTCCCACATGGCCAACCATGGTTTGAGTTTTGGACCTGGCAGCTTGCGTGCTCTCTCTCTCATCAAAATTGAAAAACAATAATTAAAAAATCCTTTAATAAAAGTTTATTTCTTGAGAGAGAGAGAGAGATACCCTAGCAGCATCTTCACAGTGCAATCCACCCGTAGTCTCAGCCCGCCCGGATCACGGACACACGTGCACCCTCCATGCTCACAAAGGTCCCGGGATAGGAACCAGAACCTCTGTCATGTGCGTCCAGTTGTAGTCCCACTGCACCACCACCTGGTTCTCGAATGTCCACTACATCTCCCCAAGGCTTTCAGTACGTGCAGCATATCCCCTTCCACACCACAGCAATGTTTAATTCACAATTAGGGGTCTTGACAATAAATGCCAGACTCCTATGTATTTTGTCCTCAGATGGCAATGAGACTCTGAAGCACAGTGAGCCCCTGGGGCAACCGCAGCTCCTCCCAAGACTCCCCAGAAGTGACTGAGTTAATACAGCTTGCTTTCTTTTTTTTTCTCCTTCACACTTTTGAAGAGGCAGACAAGGATTAAACATTACTGAATTCCTCATAGCTTAAAACCACACACCATCAACATTTATTCACAAGCATCTCACCATTACAACAAACAGCAAGGCTAAAAAAGCAAACTCGTTGGCCAGCATCCATTTATGCCTGAGAACTCGGTATCCCTTTGGAGGGCTAAACAGGAGATATTTCACTGTCATCAAGTCTGGAAGACTATTTATGCTACACTTGGACTAATGCCCAGTGACTATTAACAAAGTCATTAATCTGGATCATGTTTTCAAGTCTAGCATCAATGAAAATCCTGTTTGTTTAAACTGAGATTATTCTTAGTTCACAGGGTTTGAGAGGGAATGTGCTTGAATTTTTCATTTATAAAATATACTTGTGTGGAAAAAAAAAAACTCTCAAGAAAGCATGGATTTTGTCTTGATGTGAATCAATTATTTTTCCTAAGAGAACTTAAATTGGACCTAAATAATGAATTGCACGTCACGCATGAACTTGCAGTTATGGCTTTAATTCTGGCTCACTTCACAGGGAGAAAAACACTTCACTCCAGAGTCGTGTGACTGCACGGGAACGTTTGCCGGCCTCCCCGTCCTCTCTCTGGAGGGCAGAAGTGGGCATAAACGTGACTCTGGAAAGCCGCCAGCGACTGTGGCACCTTCTCCCCTTGTCTCTTATTTTGATTTAGACCCACCTTAGAATCCGGAACACCATTTCACTGGAAAAGACGCCAGCCTTTCAAACACGTAAGAGCAGCGATGGCCTTTTTCTCCCTTTATAGAGTAAGGAAGCTCATAAGGACGAGTCGACTCTAATTTCAGGCCAATTCAACCCTGATGCCGTTGAGAAAATGCAAGTGTGGGGCTCACCTGCGGGTAGGGGGTGCACCGCGGTGGAAGCCTGGCACCACGGTCAGCGCCAATCTATCAATCTGGTCTTTCATTGACAGAGAACGGAAAACCAAAGCCCACTATAAAGTTATATGTTTAAGAGTTTTCTGAACCAAATCTCCACGATCCTTTCTGTTCTATACTTTACCTTCATCTTGTGTAACTTCTCTGGGAGGGTTCCAGGGAAGACCTCATGTCCCCCAAATTCCTGCAATTTGTACACGTGGAAAGATTCTACAAGTGGGATTAGGCTCGCCCTATCTCACAGCTGACCTTTAAAAAGGGAGATTACCCAGGTGGGCCTAATCTATTTGAGTAAACCTTGAAAAGCAGAGAACTTTCTCCATCTGGGGGCAGAGGAGGACAGTGGGAGGGAAGTTTGAGAGCGGGAAAGCATAAGCAGCATTGTAGGCTTGACAGAGGTGAGGGGCCTGTGGAGGAATGTGGGTGGCATCTAGATGAAGCCCCTCAGCTGACGTCAGCAAGAAAACAAGGACCTCATATCTGCAGCTACTAGAAACTCGATTTTACCAACAACCTGAAAACGGCCAAGAATTCAGCTGGATAAAGGGCTCTTTGATGGGACCAGCAGGTGGCATGGTGGTTAAAGGCACTGGATTCCCGCACGGTTGCCCATGGTTCGAATCCTGGATTTGGTGGCTTACTTTCTCTCTGTCACTGTCTGACAAGTGCATGTGTTTTGTAGCAAATTTAAGAAATTAATTATCATGAAAAAATTAAATATTTTTTGAGAGATTTTCACTGTAGGGCGCGTGCGCTCACCAGACAGACAGAGAGAGACATAGAGACAGAAAGCGAGAAATCACTCCCCAGGGGGGATGGTCACGCCGCAATCCCTTCTCCTCCATTCTCCTCTCGGGATCTTGGGCACGCACGCACACGCGCCCGGCGTGAGTTCTAAGCCACCGGGTCCGGGACTCGAACTGCGGTCGACTACGTGGGAGTCCAGTGACATAGCCATTACGCTAACTGCTGGTTCCCAAAAAATTAAATATTTTTTTAAAAAGGGCCACATGATGGAAAGATGGTAATACAACTGGACCTACATGGGAATAGGTCCTTGTTTGTGTCCTGGGACCTCCCTGAGTCCACCAGACATACATGCCTATTAACTGGGGGTCTGTCAAGCTGGGAGGACCCTGCTGGGGGGTGCTGTCTCTCTCTTTCATGGAAGAAGCAAATAAAATTGGAAGAGAGAGCCCTGCAGGTTGACACCTCAGTTTTTATTCTCTGGCTTCCTAAGACTAAGCAGAGAACCTGTTGAACCTGGGTGGACTTCTTAACTCTGGAACAGGGGTAAAAATGGACATTGTTTTCAGCCGCTACATCTGTGGCAATTTGTTCTGCAGCAGCAGAAAACTGGCACACCCTGGAAATGTGTTCGTTGGACTCATTTTCTTTTTTGTTGTGGTTCAAAATCCACTGACTTTACAGCTGTGTGGCCACAGGCAAATTTCTTGTCCTTGAGCCTATAAAACCTGCTTCACTGAGTGTTTATGAAGATGAACTGAGGTCCACGTAAAATGTTTACTGCAGCACTGGCACTCGGCAGGCTCTCAAGCAAGCTCCCTCTCTGCCTGTGTGTTTATATGGTCCCCGAGGTCTGCCTCGACGTGGCGCTTCCTACACGAGTCACAGTGCCAGGCACGTGGGGCTCAGTACGTGTGGGCGGAATGGACTGTGTACGCAACAGTAGTAGTCAGACGCATTTCACATTCATCAAACATGCATGGAAAGGGAACGTTAGGAAAAAAAAAAGTCTATACAAAAGTCTCTCCTGGAGCTGCCTGGAAGATTGCAAACAATAATGAGAATTGTGATATGAGACCATCTGGCCAAATGCTAAGGCTACAGCACCTTCCCCCTGGGTCCACTGATTGATCAGGGAGAAAGGAAGTGGGCGAGCATTCCAGGAGGAGCAGGTGCAAAAGACATTTCAGGGATGAGGGGCTGGTTCGGGTGGAAGCAGGTGGCTGGATGAGGTTTGACGATGGTGGAACAGAAACATGAGGCCAAGGACCAGCTGTATCCCAAAGTTAGGGTTTTGGGGACCAGCATGTGGTGTGGTGGTTAAGGCACTGGACTCCCACATGGCCGAGCGCATTCGAGCTCCCCTGTTTGGGGTTTGGGCGTGACACAGCTGGTTCTGGGGTGCTCAGAGAGATTTGCCAGCGGTAGGGTAACCTGCTCGGGTTAATAGAGGGAGACACTGGCATGTGCTGGAGAGCCTGTGTGGGGTGGGCCGCAGGGAAGACCAGCAGCACACAAACGGTAGGCTCACTTAGTGATAACCTTTAACTTCCCAGGAGGACACACCAGTATCTCTTGAGGTCTTTATTCAGAAGACCCTGAAGCTCTAGCACCTTAGCGTCATTTATAAAGCAGTGTCTGTCACCATGGACAGCAAAGCAGGGCTCTGTTATAGGTGAGGTACGGTATGGTCTAGATTTTGGAACTCTCTGGGCTGGAACAGCACCTTCCCAGGGAGTGTGAGTGGATTCCCTTGTAACTGGAGTATGTGGTTCCTAAGCTAAAGGAGGGCCAGTCCCATAGCCTAGTGGTTAAGGGAGCCAGATCCCACCTAGCCAAGCACAGTTGGAATCCCAGCCCTGGGACCTTGAAGAAACATTCCAGGCATGTATGCCTTCATGCCCAAAGTCCCAACAGGATAGAGATGGAGGAGAGAGGATTGCAGTATGACCATGCCCCATTGGGATGTGCGTTCTTCCTCTCCCTTTCTCTCTGTCTCTATCAAATGAGTGTCTGCACTCTATAGTAAACATCTAAGAAGGAAAAAAAAAACCAGGCTAGATACAATCTATTAGTTAAGGGAGCTGGATTCCATATGGTCAACCGTGGTTTGAATCTCAGTCCAGGAAGCATGCCAGGTGTGTGTGCATGTATGCCCAGAATTTTGACGGGAGAAAGAAATGGAAGAGAAGGGATTAAGGCATGACTACACTCTCTACACTCTCTCGAGGGGGGCCTTTTCTCTTTGTCTCTCTGGCCAGTGCATATACCCTCTGGCAAAAAGAGAAAAAAGGG
>NW_006201797.1:375969-376978 GCF_000334495.1 Tupaia belangeri chinensis | reverse complement strand
AAAAAAGAGGAAGGAATAGATACTTTGTTATGAATTAACACCTAAACTCCTTTTCTCCTAGAAACACTGTGCATAGGGCTTACGGGACAAGGTTGGCCTCTTTCATGAGTGGCTGTGTGTCTGAAATCCAGGCCATTCACAACTTTTTCTTTTAATCTTTTGTGTGTATTTCATTAACAACCAGGCTTTTGGACATGGCTTTTTTTTGTTTGTTTGTTTTTTTAAGTGGAGATTGACTATCTGTGGTTAAAAGTTTATAGTCATGTTAGTTCACTGGATATAAATTCCAGATTATCTTAAGAATTCCATAGGTTACTGCAAAGGTCTAGACCAGAATATCACCTGGCACAGTGGCTGAGAAACATTTCTATTTAAAAATCAGTGGGGCCAGCAGTTGGTGTAATGGCTATGTCGCTGGACTCCCTTGTAGTCAACTGCAGTTCAAGTCCTGGACCCAGTGGCTTAAATTCACGCTGGGTCTGTGTGCGTGTGTGCTCAAGGTCCCAAGAAGAGAATGGAGGAGAAGGGACTGTGGCATGGCCATCCCCCCTTGGGTGGTGATTTCTTGCTTTCTGTCTCTGTTTTTCTGGCAAGCACACGTGTCCTATAGCAAAAACCTCTCAAAAAAAAAAAAAAATCAGTCACACTTTTGTTTTTGTAATTAGAATAGAACTTTATTTGTGGAATCAAGATCTTAAAAAATAATTTTATACTTCAAAGTATGCAATAAATTTTGATACATTAATCTTGATATATATTTGTCATTGCAGAAGATTTAAAAAAAACGTCAAATAGCTTATAACCAAAATGAACTAACCTGATATTTATATGGAATAACTTCAGCTTTATAAATAAAAAGCTAAAATACTTGAGTTACAATGAAATGCATTTGTATCACAATTTAATATCTGCTAAAATTTTTGGGTTAGAAAAGAATGTGGGCTGAAATTACACATTTAGGATTTCTAGAAAAGTATATTATTGCTTTATGAAACTGACCCTACTGACT
>NW_006201797.1:354535-375958 GCF_000334495.1 Tupaia belangeri chinensis | reverse complement strand
CAGCAGGAAAATGCATTTTGGATACTTCCGTGTCTGGGATGAGGGGTTGTGTCACTCAATACGACATCCAGACCATCAGCCCACACCTGGAAGATGAGGGGGATGCGGGTCAGCAGCTGGGGGCTGGCGGGAGTGAGTCTGGGCTCATCAACATCATGTTGTCTCTGAGTCATAGGATCATCCAAATGAATCTCAGATAAAAATAAAATGTTGTATTTTCTCAAGATTTGACATCTGCTATGATATTTCACAGAAGCACAATCACGTGCTTAGACCCTGTTTTCACAAAAATAGTTTTCACATTCAGTGAAGACATTTGAAGACATTTCCAAAATGCATTGGCCCGTTCATATTACTTTTCAGATGCGATGAAAACGGATTCTGACACTAAGGTCCATATGTAGATACACATACGTACACATACATTGGTACATACTCCATCAGATACGTGCCTACCTCCTTGTCTGTGAGAAGTCATTTTAAACAAAGGGATTCTTCTCTGGGAGCACCCTGTGCACCCCTGATCGGCTTGTACTTTGACAAGACATGTTAGGAATTCTCCTCTCTCTGGAACTTACTACAATCTTACATGTAGTAAGGGCAGGTGTGATTATCTTAATTTGGCAGATGAGAGGAGCCCAGAGAGGTTAAGTAGGTTAAGTAAGTTTGTCACACAGTTGGTAAGTGACAAAACCAGGACTACACCTGGGGATTACGGTTGAATGCTGACGGACATAGGTGAAGAGGAGATGCAGGATCTGTGGGTTACTTTCACCACCCGAGCTGATGATGTGGCATGTGGAAAGTGGTTTTACTACGGTCACACCTGAGAGCCCTACTAGGTGCTGATGCGCATCAGGTAAAAGCCCAACAGACTTAAGCCAACAGCTAGAAGTACTTTGTACAATGGTCAGAGAGTACACATATATATTTAAAAAAACTCGTAACATATATTTACAATTATCCCTAAATCACCAAGAAAACATGAGAAATCGTTTTAGTTTTGTGTAAGAGCATTTTCTATCTACTCATCCCGATGGAGTATGAACTAGATAAATGCAGTCTGGGTGTGCTTTATCTTTGCAGGCACGCGGGACCCTGGCGCATGTTCCCTTTCGTCTTAGACTGCTCGTCCCTAGTTTTGGTTGCTAATAAAGTCACTCACGCATTTGTAAGTTCCTTGAAGACGAGCACTGAGCTGTCTTTCTCTGAGCTGACAGCTCTTACTCTAGGCCCTGGCACAGAGCAGGCCTTCAGTAAATGTTTGCCCTTTATGTACTTCGATTGGGTTAAAGGAAGAGTCTGCCTAAAGAGTTTTGGGTTTTAATAAAACATCATCATATTCATACTAAACAAAAATATTTTTAAAAAGCATAAGAAATGTGATAACAAATTTAATACAAATAATGCATTATAATTATTCTTTGGTTATTTGAAACAAACTATTTGGCTTTTGTGTTTTCTCACAAGAGATACTAAAAATGTAAAAAATGCAACTGCAGAAATTAGCTTACTCTGTAAACATAATAAACCATGTAAACATATATTTACTACATAATTGTGCAAGTATAAAGAATGACTAGTAAAGGCAAATACATCTCACTTAGTTCTTCAGGGCATATTTAGAAATACTGCCCTGTGGAACTTTAGTTGAACATTTGAAGGAATTCTTCTAACTACATGAAAGTATGAAAAAATGGTGACTATACCAATTCACATAAGGGTATATAGGGAAGAGAAAGCCTTTAATACTGTCCACCCACTGCAAATAGGAATTTGCTTCACAAGTCTTATGAACCACCTTGTTTAGTAAAACTGCTTTTAGCAAAAGCCAAACACTTTCAAAGAGAAGTCGACACTTTTTTGCAAGTGATTCAGTTGACTAAAAGTATGAGGGGGGCCAGCAGGTGGTGTGGAGGTTAAGGCAGCTGGATCCCACATAACTAACTTTGGTTTGAGTCCCAGACCCAGTGGCTTGAAAATCACACTGGGTACATGTGCATGCATGCCCATTATCCTGAGAAAAGCATGAAGGGGAAGGAACTGTGTGGCCATAACCCCTGGAGGGTGATTTTTCACTTTCCCTCTCTGTCTGTCTCTGGTGAATACATGCATCCTAGAGAAAAAAAAAAAAAATTGGTGGGGGAACTTCAAAAAGTTCAAAAAACAAAAATAAAGTATGTGCTCATTTTGGTGCCAAAAAACCCCTATGCGTGGTTATTTTTCTTAATCTACATTTTCTGTGAACTTTTTGAAGATCCCTTCTATAGGTAACACATCTTCCAAGGCTTTTTTTTTTTTTTTTCTTTTTAACTGTGGGCCGTAAGGTGCATTAGGCAAGTCTACAAAATAATAAATAGCTGCAAATATCACTAAAGATCGCAGTTAACTCAACATTACGGTATTTCCCCCCCCCAAATTTCAGTTTTCCTTCTCAAAAAGCATCAAACTTTTCACACATGACACTTATCACAAATATTTCACAGTTATAATTTCAGTAGTTTAAGAAAGATCTGCCTGGCGAATACGATAAAAGAGGTAAGTGTGAAGGACAGAGCTCGCTATTTCAGGCACAGTCCTGCATCCTACGGTGTGAACTCTAAAGACAGAATGAACTGTGTCAAGGCACATGCCATTTAAAAGTGACCGAAAGAATGGTAGGTTGCCATCCTACGTCTCTTCTAGTACTTTTAGAGGATTGTATCCAATATCTGGGAGGAGTCAGTGGCCAGGTTTTAGTAGTTCCCTGGACAATCTGAAGTCAAGATTTTGCTTGTTAGATGGTGGCAGTAAGACAACGAAGGCTGGGACTTGGGATTTAATCAACGCCATCAAAGCCCTGAGTGTTTTCAATTGCCATCTGAAGTTTATCCCATAATTCTTCAAATGATTCATAGGGTGGCAAGTCCAAGCGATTAAAGCTGCAAGAACAGAGAAGAACTGGTTAGAAAAGACAGTGCCCAAGTGAGTACCACCGTGGGTAACATGGCAGTGTTGCTTCTGGTGGCAACTATGGGCCAGTCACATTAAGGGGCGTGCTCTCAGCAGAGGTAGAAGACACAGGGCTGAATTCAAGGCAGGGGCTCTCCCTATGACCTTTGGCCAAGTCCCCCTACCTGAACCCTAATCTCCAAATGTCTGGGCTCCTCTGCCATCTTTAACTCCAGAAGGGAATGTTCTAGTGTCTTTGGGGATGGCCCATCACTCATGAGATGGAGGCAACATTTGGGCCACAGTTCAGGTGAGTCTTTCTGATCTTGGGCTACCTGGACTGTGAGCCCAGGCCGACCTGGGAGTGAAAGACCCATTCCTGGGGTAGCGTTACTGACTCCTCATCATTCGTACCTGTCACAGACTCTGCAGAGAGGGGGCTGCACCTCCGGGACCTACACTAACAGGGAGAGAGAATCTATTCTCTGAGGATTGGCTAGGAAGTCTTAGCAACTGCTTACCAGGTGTGAGCTCTTGGCAGCTTTTCAGGGGTACCCCACTGTTCAACTGTAAATGACTGGGGTCCGTTGGAGCCTATAAAAAAAAAGAATTTCTTTAGTTTCATTTACTCTATATGAACATTTCAAAACCCAATTTTTCCTTTTTTTTCTTTTCTCCTTTTTAAAAAATTTTGTGTTTTGTGGAACCAGCAGTTACCATAATGGCTACGTTGCTGGACTCCCATGTAGTTGACTGCGGTTCACGTCCCAGACCCAGTGGCTTAAAACTCATGCCAGGTACGTGCACGTGCATGTCCAAGTTCCTGAGAGGAGAATGGAGGAGAAGGGATTGCGGTGTGGCCATCCCCCCTGGAGGATGATTTCTTGCTGTCTATATCTCTGTCTCTCTGTCTGTCTGGCAAGCGCACGCGCCCTATAACAAAAACCTCTCTAAAATAAAAAAGAATAAAAATTTTGTGTTTTGAGTTTTGCTATAGGGTACATGCACTCACTGGAGACAGAGACAAAGACAGAGGGGAAGTGAGCAATCACCTGCTAGGGGATGGCCACACAGCAGTCCCTTCTCCATTCTCCTCCAGGGAGTTTGGGCATATGAGCACAAGCACCTGGCGTGTTCCCCAAGCGGCTGTGTCTTGGATTTGAACCGTGCAGTCAGCCATGTGGGATCTAGCTGCCTTAACCAGCTACTGACAGGCACCCAAGCCCATCATTTTTTTCTAATTTAGAATTTACACATACAAAGAACTAATCTGGTTCCTTTAGGCTCAAAAAAAAAAAAATAAGGCAGTCCTGTCTCGATGTATTTGTCCACTGTCCAGCCATCACCAGGGCATTCATGACCACTGTAGACTCTGCCCACAGCCCACCTGACACTGCTTTCGCAGTTCCCTAGCCCAGCACACAACGACATTTTCATACACAATTGCCTACATAGGTACACGGAGAAAACGAGCACTTTCTCCCTACTGAAAATAGCTTCAATTTTTTCTGATGGTATAAATACTCTCTGGCCAGCTCCATAGCTGTGCATTGGTAGCCAGATCCCACATGGCCGACCACATTTCAAATCCGGCTCCAGCAGCTTGAAAGACACATTGCGTACATGAGTATGCATGCCCCGAATCCTGAAGGGCAGGAGAAATGGAGGAAAAAGGACTGGGGAGGGGGGGTGCTTTCTCTTGTTCTCTCTGCCTGGTGAGCACACATGTCCTCTGGCAATGAAAAAAAAACTCACTATAAAAAAATTAAAACCATAGAGAAAAATATGATGAATGTAAAAGTCACCTCGAATCCACCATTAACTCTGGGTAAACATCTGTCATGAATCTGTCTGTGCATGACCATATATAGAGAGGAAATGTTATGTGTGTGTGATCATTATACAGTCTACATTCTTATTATCGACATTTTTAGAAACTTTCTCTCTTTTTCCCCCTCACAGTTTTCACTTGGCTCTTCCTTCTCTAACCCTCGACATCCCCTAACCACGAGGTAATCAATGTTGACAAGATGGTCTGTAACTTTTCATACTTTCCTTCATGACTTCTTAAAATCATGTCCATATGTGTGTGTATATAACTGCCAGAAGTAGCACTAAAATATTTAATATCCTCAATCTGAAAGCTTTCTCAAAAGCTTAACATTTCATACATCACCCATCAATTACGTTCAGTTAAAATTTCAGTACTTTTGTCACTGTTTTCCCTAACACAGTGCTATGACTTGAATGTTCCCCATGCCACGTGTTGAGATTTGGCTATGACAGGATTAAGAGGGTGAAAACTTAATCCAGCTATGGTGTTGAAAGTGGAGCCTTCAGAAGGAGAATGGGGCTAAGGACCTTAGGACAGACTCCCATCATGATGGACTCCTGGTGGGTTTTACAAGGAGAGGAACGAGACCAGAACAGAGACGCATGGACAGGTGCACATGCTCCAGCCCGCCACCATGCTGTCATCAGCCAAAAACCCTTGCCAGATGCTGCCCCTGGACTTTGAACCTCGAGTCATAAGCTAAATAAACCTCTATTTCTATAAATTACCCTGGGCAAGTATCTCCTATTATTAGCAACAGAAAGGACTAGAACACGCAGGCTTTTCAGCTTAGCCTGGACAAAGTGACTCCCACAAAAAAAAGGTGGCAAGAATAAGAAGGGCCGTTCTGCCATCAACGAGGCGGTGACTGGAATGCACCAACATTCGCAAGCGTATCCACGGCATGGGCTTCAAGACATGTGCTCCCAGGCACTCAGAGAGATCCAGAAATTTGTCACGAAGGAGTTGGCGACTACAGATGTGCACACTGATATCAGGCTCAACACAGCTGTCTGGGCCGAAGGAATATGGAATGTCCTGTGTTGTATCTGTACGCAGTTGTCCAGAAAACGCAGAGGATGAAGATTCACCCAACGAGCTCTACACTCTGGCGACCTATGTACCTGTTACCTTTTTCAAAAAACAAATCTACAGAGAGTCAATGTGAATGAGAACTAACTGCTGATTTTCAAATACAGCCATAAAACTGTAAAAAAAACCCTCCCCCAAAACCAAAAAAAACCCCCCAGAACACACAGAATCATATGTTTCTCTACCTCTTGACTCCTTCACCTAAGCCACCCGTTGAGAAAACTTCCTCTAAGTCAACTGATAGAAACGTAACATACATTTTATTGGCTATATAATATTATATTATAATATATGTGCTTCTTTCTAGGCATGCATAAGAATTTTAATTTATATTCTAACACAAACAACTCTGGCTCTGTGTGTAAGAGAATTTCTCCAAATTTGAAACAATTCATGGAATCACCGAATGGCGGTAGCCTAAAAGAGGGAAGTGGAACTAGAGGTAGAAAGAGGATGTTTGTCTGTCTTGCCTTAATTTTCTCTACTAACTGGCTAAAGTAGGGAAGAGAAAGGAAGGGGAGTCAGGCAAAGCACTAAAAAAGACAAAGGCTAAGAAATCCAACTAACAAGGCTGGCAGGTGGTGTGGAGGTTAAGGTGGCTGGATCTCATATGGCTGACTGAGTGGTTTGAGTCTTGGGTCCTGTGGCTTGGTAGCGTGATGGTAAAGGGAGCTGGATTCCACATGGCTGACCACGGTTTGAGTCCCGGACCTGGTGGCTTATTTTCTCACTTTTTCTCTCTCACACTGTCCCTCTCTGGTCAAATTTAAAATAAATAAATAAACAAATAAATAAATAAAGTTAACTAAGATAATTTCAAAGTGAATGCAAACAAACAAACAAACAAACAAATCCAATTAGCAAGGAGTGAACAGATTGGTTAATGGCAAAACTAACCACTCTGAGAGGAGACTCTAGGTAGAGAAAAGGCAGTGGCTTGCAGGTTCTGCAAACACATGCAAATGAAGCTTAACAAGAAGACCAGGTCAGGTCGGTCAAGAAGATAGAAAGGTGCAGCAACCCCCTCAGATAGCAAAAATTTCTATGCGTGGAAAATTCAGCTTAGCAGTTAGGCGGCAGTCCCTAACTTCTAACTCCCAGACAAATTCTCATCTTATCTGCTGTTCTGAGTAGGGTGCCAACTTCAGGTACACCTTTTCGAAAAGGTTTGTGGCTGGTCTCTACAAAAAGCAAGTAAATGTCATTCCAATAACAGGATCTAAGCACGAGCAACGTGAGAACAGTGCTGTGGTAGACATCGGAGCAGCACTTTTTTTGCAAGACACATCTCCAGTGTAAATCATCAGAAAGTAATATGATAGGCCATCCAGAATTTCACTTCGAAGAGACTGCATTAACTATTCTGAACATCAAGAGATACGTGCAGCCTTATCAAATTTGCCTTTTCCTATAACAGCTGAGGAACAGTGGCCTAAGGGATCTCCACCCTCAAATTCTCAGAAGTTGGTTAAAGTGGCTGGATTCCCACATGGCCTCTATCAGTCCCCCACAGCCCATGCCTGGGTGATTTGAAACTCACGCTGGGTGCATAGACATGTGTGCCCAAAATCCCAAGAGGAGAAAGGAGAAGGGATTGTGGCCTGGCCATCCTCCCAGGGGGTGATTTTTCATTTTCCCTTTTTTTTATATCTCTGTCTGGTGAGTCCATGTGCCCCATGGCAAAAACTTTTTTAAAAAATCCTCCCCCTCAAAAAAAGAAAAAAAAATTCCTTTCTCCTCCATTCTCCTCTCAGGATTTTGGGGCAGGCCCCGCATGAGTTTTAAGCCACTGGATCTGGGACTTGAAGGGCAGTCGACTAAGTGGGAGTCCAGCGACGTAACCAGTACACCAACTCCTGGTCCTTCATTATTTCTTTTATTAAGGTACTATCAGTGTAAATGATAGAAAGCTTGAAGACTAAGCAGCCGACTGGCGGGCCGGCCCAGTGGCCTGGTAGTTATGAAGCCAGATCACACATGGCCTTCCATACAGTTCAAATCTCAATCCCAGCGGCTTGAAGACGTGCCAGGCATGTGTACATGTATGACCGAAATCCTGACAGGATGGAGAAGTGGGGGAGAAAAGGCTGCAGAATGACCACCCACCACTGACGGGAGCTTTCTCCCTTGCCTCTCCCTCAGCAAGCAAACATGCCCTCTAGTGAATTAGGTAAATAAATAACTAAAAAGACTACTGGCCTCACTCCAGTTTTAAATGAACTATGGAGGTACTGGCAGTTAGTGTAATGATTATGTCGTTGGACTCCCATGTAGCCAACTGCAGTTTGAGTCCTGGACCCGGCGGCTTAACCTCATGCCGGACACATATACATATGTGCCCAAGATCCCGAGAGGAGAATTGAGGAGAAGGGATTGCAGTGTGGCCATCCCCCCTGGGAGGTGATTTCTTGCTTTCTGTCTCTCTGCTTCTCTCTGTCTTTCTGGCGAGTGCACGTGCCCTATAGCAAAAACCTCTCCAAAAAAGAACAAAAAGAACTATGGAAAATTCTTACCATATAGTTCAGCAAATCCATTCATGGGCACGCGAGATGTGCCAGTGACAAACTGAAGCAATCTTATCCTTTTTTCTGAATCCATCATTAAAACAGCCTGAAGAAGACACAAATATCATTTAGGGAACAGCACTGGAAGAAAAGGTTAAAAAAAAATTCTGAGAAATTTGCTATTAGGATTTCATTAGAGCATGCATAATCATTTACTAAATTTGCATGTTTCTTCTTGTTGTAAGTGTACTTATGTGGTTTTTATAAAGTCTGTGAAAACTATTGGGCCATCGGAAAAGTCATGACACATTCTGCATGGAAAGATACATCATAACTTTTCCCATGACCTATTATTTTTCCAAGGCTATATGGTAACTCTTTAGAATGAGATTAAAGCCTAACAAAAGAACAAAATTTTCAGAAATTTTGTGAATCAATAAAATGTGGGGGGGAAAAATGAATGAAAAACTGTGGACCCCTGAGATAGTGTGGGAGGAGGGTGGGAAATGGCAGAGGGTGAGAAATAGGGGGTTAAAAAAGTAAGAAATTAAAAAAAAATTGTATTTAGGGACCAGCAGATGGCCTAATGGCTACATTGCTGGACTCCCAAGTAGCTGACCACGGGTTTGAGTACCAGTCTCAGCAGCTTAAACTCATGCCCAGTGTGTGTGTGTGCATGCCCAAAATTCCTAGAGGAGAATGGAGAAGGGACTGTGGCATGACCATTCCCCCTGGGGACAGATTTCTTCCTTTCTGTCTCTCTGGTAAGCACCCATGCCCTATAGCAAAAAATCTCTTTAAAAAAATTTCATTTTTTTTTTTAAATAAGAAAATTTAAAGGAGCCATGCAGGGGTCCCAAGCATATACTGTGGGTTATTTCAAGTTCTGCTGAGAGCCCCTACTTTAGGAAACACTAAGTGCTCACCTCAGCTATTATTACCATTTACTTCACGCTAAGTATTTTACCTATCTTTACGAGATTTTTTGCTATAGGGCATGCGTGGCCCCCAGAGAGACAATGAGACAAAAAGTAAAAATCATCCTTAAGGGGGATGGCTACACTGCAATCCCTTCTCCTCCAATCTCCTCTCGGGATTTCAGGCATGCACGCACACGTGCCTGTGTGAGTTTTAAGCCACTGGGTCTGGGACTCGAACTGCAGTAGACTACATGGAGTCCATTATACCATCTGCTGGTCCTGCTTTAAATAGGAGGAGACCTTAAAAAATTCACGGAAAAATGAAATTAAAGTATGAGTTTATTTTGGTGCAAAAAATTTCAAAACACATGCATCATTTTTTGATAATACCCACTCCTATGAATCTTTCGAAGGTTCCTATGTATTGAAGTTGGAGCCATATGCAGAAATTTATGTATACAGTACAAAATGAAATTTTCCTCTCTTGTAAGTAATGTATCATTACAGTCACAGAAGCACCGACTTAAGCATGACTGAATCTATCAAAAAGTAATTTATGTGGGACCAGCAGTTAGCATAATGGCTATGTCGCTGAACTCCCATGTAGTCAACTGTGGTTCAAGTCCCAGACCCGGCGACTTGAACTCACGCTGGGCACATGTGTGTGCGTGCCCAAGATCCCAAGAGGAGAATGGAAGAGAAGGGACTGCGGTGTGGCCATCCCCCCTGGGGGGTGATTTCTCACTCTCTATCTCTCTGTCTGTCTCTGTCTGTCTGGTGAGCGCACGCGCCCTATAGCAAAAAGACCTCTCCAAAAAAAAAAATAAATAAAAAAGTAATTTATGAAAATAAAGGCTTGAAATTACCTTCCAAAACCACTGCATGACCTGATGGTTCACACTGTAGCCATTTTTATACTTTGTGTGTTGTTTCCAGTCGTTCACATCCACGTCTCCCAACCCACACATAAGAAGCTACATAACAAGAAACATCAATGTGTAAACAAGGAAGATAACGAGCCCCAAACTGTTTGAACATAAAAATAGTATCTCTCACCTCTAGTTCATTTTCGTCAAAAATTTTGATGAGATCTTGTGGTATGAGTTCAAAAAATCCCTAGCAGAAAGAAATGTATTTTAAAACCTTGTTAGCAGAGTCAATGCACATTCTTTTTAAAAAAAAGACAATTATATTATTTAACTTTATTAATTATTATTATGATTGTTTTTCCAGTTTGATCAGAGAGAGACAAAGAGAGAGAGAGAGAGGGAAAGTGAGAAAGCAAGCCACCAGGTCTGGGACTCAAACCATGGTCAGCCATGTGGGAGTCCAGTGCCTTTAACCACCACGCCACCTGCTGGTCCCAATACACATCCTTCTTTTCTTTTTTTTTTAAATGCCAGAAGGTATACGTGCATACATGTGAGAGAGGAAGCACCCCCAAACTCCAACATGGCTTGGTTATGTTACAATCCTTTTTCCTTCAAGTCTCATCTCATTAAGGAACTGCTCACACGCATACGTGTGTGGCATATTTTGGGCCTGGGACTTAAATTCTGGTCAGCTTGTGGGATCCTGCTTCCTCCGTGCAGTTCTTCATCGCCATGTTACCCGGCTGGCCCTCTACGTACATTCTTTTTTTGGTTTGTTTTGTCATAGGGCATATGTGTGCTTGCCAGAGACAGGAAGGGAAAGTATGAAATCACCCCCTGAAGGGGATGGCCACTCCACAGGTCTTCTCATCCTTTCTCCTCTCGGGATGTGGAGGACACACACACGCACTTGGTGTGATTCTCAAGGTGTCGGGTCTGGGACTTGAACTACGGAGTTGGCTATGTGGGAATCCATGCCTTAAGCACTGTGCCACCTGCTGGCCCCACATCCTTATACTTCTAACTTTTGGGTGCTATTGGAGGAATCCACGTTCATATACATTTCTTTTCTTTGCTTTCTTTTTTGCCAGAACGCACATGTGCTAGTCCAGACATGCAGAGGGGAAGAGGAAGAACACAGCCCCAAAGGGGTATGGTCACCTGAACCCCTTAGTCTCCATTTCTTCATCCTATTAGGATTCTGGGCACACATGTACATGTACCTAGCCTGTTTCTCTTTTCTTTTTTAAAATTATTTTATTTAACTTTATTTATTTAAAGAATTATATGATTTAACTTTATTTATTTATTTAAATTTGGCCAGAGAGGGACATACACACACACACACACACACACACACACACACACACAGAAAAAGCAAGCCCAGGATTCTAATCTAGGTCAGCCATATGGGAGTCCAGAGCCCTTAACCACCATTCCACTGCCAGCCCCCCTAGCCTGTTTTTCAAGTTGCCAGGGCTGAGATTGGAACCACCGTTGGCCATGTGGGACCCAGCTCTCTCAGCCACTAGGGCTTTGGCTGGCCAATATTTCTACCACTAAACTCTCTTAGACTCCTAACTAAGATCTCAACATTAGCAATACAAAGTGTTTGTTCATAGATTTTTCTAGCTCATTTAGTCCTCAAAGTGGTCATTTTAAAATTCCCAGAACTTCTCAAGCCACCTCTTCCTCCATAAAATCCTTTCATTACAGTAGATCATTTCTACTTGACAAAAAAAAAACCAGAGAGGCAATTATGCAGAACAAAACCCCCTCCCATCTGCTGTATCTCCAGTTCCCAACCAGCACCAGCTCCATCATGGCTTCCTGCAAAGGGGAGAGGGCCACCTCCTCTTCCAGGCCAGCCCTCCACGTACGCCTCATGTGCATCCTTGGGGAGGTGGTCTCACTAGACCTCTTCGTATACATACATGTGTGCGTGTTCGTTTATGTGTTAGAGGGTACGTGTACTCACCAGAGAGAGAGGGAGAGGAGAAAGCGCCCTGCGTGGGGTGTGCTCACGCAGCCATCCCTTCTCCTCCACCTCTCCCTCCCTTTGGGGTTTTGGTCATGATGCACGTGTGCCCCATGTGTTTCTCCAGCTGCTAAGTCAGAGACCTGAACCACGCAGTCGGCCATGTGGTATCCAGATGCCTTAACCACAAGGCACAGAGCTGGCTTTCTCCCTTCATGAGCTCAGTTTTTATACATTTAAATGTGTTCAAGCCATATCTACCTTAAAAACGAAATGAAAAAGCAAATAAATGTCTCTTCTCCCTTCATAGC
The DNA here is from genome assembly GCF_000334495.1 of Tupaia belangeri chinensis. Taxonomy (NCBI): domain Eukaryota; kingdom Metazoa; phylum Chordata; class Mammalia; order Scandentia; family Tupaiidae; genus Tupaia; species Tupaia belangeri. Next base: position 363,516 of record NW_006201797.1, on the reverse strand, counting down.
CAAGTTCTCGACAGCATTACACGCTTCCTGAATCTACTCGTTCATCTCCCATCTAACTAACATACTACCAACAGACCTGTAAACCACGACCTCCCTGAAACTGTTCTGGAAAAAGTCAAGGACAGTTGGGGATAGCAAGCGGCGTAGTGGTTGGACCACTGGATTCCCACATGGCCCACCACAATTCGAGTCCTGGCCCAGCAGCCTAAAAATCATGCCAGGTGTGTGTGTGTGTGTGTGTGTGTGTGTGTGTGTGTATGTGCGCGCATGCATGGGCCTCCCCCACTGTCCCAAGAGGTGAATGGAGGAGAAGAGACTGCAGCATGGCCATCCCCCTGGGGGTGATTTTTCACTTTCCTTCTCTCTCTGTTTCTGGTGAGCCCACAAGCCCTTTGGCAAAAACTTAAAAAAAAAAAAAGAAAAAGAAAAAAAAGAACGAGCAGTCTGACAATAACTTACTTATACATCCACCAGTTGGGGAAGTTAAATAACTTATGGATTTATATTATGAATAAGAAGCAGTCATAAAGAAAGGTACATGTCTTGATATGTGAAAGTCCCCAATAAGTATGTGATAAGGAAAGAAGACAGAAGTCACAAAATAACATGTAAGATGGGGTCCTATTTAGGAAAAAGACACAAACGGTACGTTACACTGTCTCCAAGCACTTTATTCCTCTGTTCTTCTAAGGGTACTGAAGGTGATGGCAGTGGGGCTGAGAAAAAGATGTGGAGGCTGTCAATATCTATTGTCTGGATTTTTTTTTTTTTAACATTTTTACTTTTTACTTTTAAGGTGCCAAAGAGAGAGGGAAAGTGAGAAAGCATGGGGATGGCGACGCCACAGTCCCTTCTCCTCCATTCTCCTCGGAGGATTTTGGCCATCACACACAGGCACCTGGTGTGCATCTCAAGCCGCCTGGTCTAGGACGTGAACCCACAGTCAGCAATGCAGGATCCAGCCATCCCAACCACACCACTGGCTTGCCCTAGACTTCTGGAATGACTGATTTTTAACAATGAACATCTACTCATGGAATCTTTTGTTAATATAAAAATATAATTCAGATTGGTTTTACAAAGCAATCCCCATGCTTATTTTTCTCAGATGTGATGAGACTCAAGATTTGAAACTGACGATTTGTACTTTGGAATTACAGAAGAGCCAACAAAAGAAAATAAGTACCTCTTTAAAAGCAGCCATTTGCTTCTGGATTCGGTTTACAAATCGCCATTGGATTACAAGACTAAAAAGAAACAAAATGTTTCATTCTTCTCACATGAACCAAGAAAAACATTTAAGTTATATTTCAGTTGGGGAACAAAAAATAAAGACCCAAGGGGAAAGTTGAACACAAGTAGTAACACTGCATTGTTACATAAAAGAACATTGAGATTCACCCTGTGGAAGACCATGGTAAAGAGTGTTTCTGAAAGAAAATACAAAATAATTTTCAGGAAAATACTTACTAATTAAATACTTACTAAATATATTCCTTTTTGTTCTTATTGGTGACAACTATTTCTGATCCACCATTTTTCAACTCATGTTGATGTGTCTAAAATTAAATGTGACACCTCAATATGTTGTTTTAGTGAGAAAAATAAAAAAGTATACACAGTATATTATACCAGAAGCCTGGGGTTTTTTAATTAAATCTATTCAAAAACTAAAAGCTAAAAAAAAAAACCCTTAAAATATTAGTTTTACTAAAATAAATATGGAATGAGTCAAATGTCAAAAAAAGCACAAATTCTTGCTGAGAGAGAGCTTTTGTTACTGGGAAAAAAATGATAAAAATAGAGCACAGACATGCCTGAGTATGCACTTTAACATCTGAACTTAAGTTAGAACATTCGTTTTGCAATTGAGGTACCATTGAAATTGGTCAAAATTCACAAACCTGTCCAAAAAGCTCTTCATCTATGATGAATCTGAGGTCCAATTCTGTCGGATCATTTTCAAGAATCCATCTTAGTGAATTGTAATATTCGCTATCCTAGGTGGAAAAAAATGGCATATTTAAAATTTGTATAGATAAGGATACACCTGAACCCTGAACTTGCAAAAAAAAAAAAGCCAATATGCCAAAGGTCTGAACAATTGGACAAGAGGGTCAGTTGGAGACGTTTTTGCACACACATATACACATTTTGCAAAAAGATGGGTGATAGGTAAGTGCAAGAGTAAAAAAAAAAAACTCTATCAATCAAAAACAACTTGCTGAAAAGTTTAAAAATCTATCTCTATGCGGAAGCAGTGGAAGTAAAGACTTTTTTTATCATCTAATTAAAGGTTAAATAAAGTCATTTTCAGATAAATCCTAACTTGCCTGGATAACCAGGAGCACCTAAGCACTTTCTCTTATGGCCTGAGGCTTTGTGTGAAATGCCCAAGTAGCTACCAGGAAGTCACTGTTTATACTTGGTCCAAATTAAAGACAAATCTCAAATTAAATCAAGATGCTCAATTAACCAACTCAAATAACTGCACAATTTTATGACTTACAAGGACTTATTCTGTTTGCATGGAAAAAGTATAACAAGAAAGGAATAAAAAGAGTACCTGGGGGCCAGCAGGTGGTGTGGTGGGTAAGGCACTGGATTCCCACATGGCCAACACAGTTCAAGTCCTGAACCCAGGGGCTTAAAAATCACAACAGTTCAAGTCCTGAACCCAGGAGCTTAAAAATCACGCCAGGCACAAGTATGTATGCCCAAGATTCCGAGAGGAGAATGGAGAAGAGACTGCGGTGTGGCCATTACCCCAGGATGGGGAATTTCTCACTCTCCCTCTCCCTGTCTTTCTCCAGCAAGCACATGCGCCCTATGGCAAAACCTAAAACAGAAGTACCTGGTGAGAAGGAGGAGGTCTTGGGATTCGTGCATGAGCCACGCTGTGTGAGAGTACTCGGCAGCACAGTAAGGCTAGAGCTAGGAATTGCATTCTTGGTTTCTGTTTCTTCGCAGCAGTTTAAATTTAAGGCCTTGCCTTTGGACTGACATTTTAAGAAGGTATACCATTCATTATTTAAAAAAAACCCACTTTAAATACTGATGCAAGAGACAAATGATTATTGCATATAGCATGCTGAAGTATTTAGGGGGGAAGTTTACTGATATCTGCAACTTACTTTGACATGCAATGAGACAACTAGGGTGGATTGATGGAGAAGGACGAACAATAGACAGTATATGATAAAGCAAATATATATTTAAAAAAAAGGCCAACTGTGGGTGGCGGATATACAAGTGTTCATAGTAAAATTCTTTCATCTTTATTACATGTTAGAAACATTTTTTTTCTTTTAGAAAGGTTTTTTTTTTTTTTTTTTTTGCTATAGGGCGCATGTGCTCGCCAGACAGACAGAGACAGTGAGACAGAAAGCAAGAAATCACCCCCCGGGGGTATGGTCACACTGCAACCCATTCTCCTCCATTCTCCTCTTGGGATCTTGGGCATGCACGCACATGTGCCTGGCATGAGTTTTAAGCCACCGGGTCCGGGACGTGAACTGTGGTCGACTACATGGGAGGCCAGCGACATAGCCATTACGCTAATTGCTGGTCCCGTGTTAGAAACTTTTCATAGTAAAATGTTGGGGAAATGTTCATTAGTATTTTGAATCATTATAAACATTACTAATTTCTGTATCATAAAAATAAATTCTGGGGGCCAGCAGGTCGCGTGGTGGTTGAGGCACTTGGCTCCCACATGACCGACCACAGTTTGAGCCCAATGCCTGGTGGCTTGCTTTCTCACTTTCTAACTTTCTCTGTCAAATGAAAATAATAATAATAATAGTAATGATAATAATAATAAATACAATTAAATAATTCTTGAAAGAAACAAAAAAACACTTCTGGGCCAACTGGTGGTGTGGTGGTTAAGGCAGCTAGATTCCATATGGTCAACTGCACAGTTCGAGTCCTGGACGTGGCAGCTTGAAAAACATGTATGCACCCAAAATCCCAAGGGGAAAATGGAGAAGAGATTGTGTTGTGGCCATCTCCCTGGGGTGCTTTCTCACTTTCCCTCTCTGTTTGGTGAATATATGTGCCCTTAAAATTAAAACAAACAAAAAACGACCTTGAATTATTCAAAATGTTCAGTTGCCTATTAAATTATACTTTCTCTATATTATTAGTGAAAAAGACATACCACTGATTCCATATCATGAAGCGTTATTGGTTTGTGTAGCATCATCTTATAAAACGGGCGGATGAAAAAACCTTGCAAAAAATCAAATAAATTCAAAATGATTACCAAGTGAAAGGAAAAAACCCCACATTTTAAAAAGTTTTATACTTAATACCGACCATCCAATAGTTTGCCATGGTAAACTGCCATTCCAGCTACTCGACCAATGAACTTGAAGTAAGAGAGGTGATCTTCATTACACAATCCTGAGTTCGGATTGATCTGTAGGGTATAATTATCCCTGTAGAGACAATCACATTCAAATGCTCCTCATGATATTCCACAGGAAAATTTTAATGCGACATCTATGTGTTATTTTCTTCTCCTTAGAGTTGTTTTCCTCCATTATGAGCATGATTGACCACTATATTTAGTGGTTTTAAAAACGGTAAATAATTTTGGGAGACCAGCAGGTGGCGTGGTGATTAAGTCACTGGACTCCCAGGGCTGATCACGATTCAAGTCCAAACCTGGTGGCCTGAAAATCATGCCTGGCATGTGTGCATGGGTGTCTAAAACCCCAAAACAATGGGGGAGAAGGGACTGAGGTATAGCCATTCTCCCAGGGGGGGGGGGGGGAGGAAGGGGTGATTTTCTGCTGTATCTCTCTCTGTCTCTCTGCAGTGAGCACATGTGCCCTAGGGCAAAAACCTGAGGAAAAATAAGTAATTTTTGTCAAAAGGTGGAAGTAGTCCAAATGTCCACTGATGGGTAAATGGATTAAAAAAAATAGTCTACACAAAGAGTGGAATATTATTCACCCTTTAAGAGGAAGACAGTTCTGACACACGCTACTACATGGATGAACCCTGAGGACATCATGATAGGAGAAATATACCAGTCATAAAAGAGGACAATACCATATGACTCCATTTCTGAGATACATGAGTGCTTGAAGTCACAGAGACAGAAAGTGGAAGCGTGGCTGCCAGGGAGGAGGGGGTGAGTGTTTAATGGGTACAGTTGGAAGCGTTATGGACATAGTGTTGGTTGTACGACAACGTGAATACCCTTAATGTCACTGAACTGTACATCTAAAATGGTTACCACGGTAAATTTGATGTTATGTATATTTTATCACAATTAAAAAGTAAGTTCTGAAACATCAGTTAGAATCTCTCTTTTCTGATCTATATCACAACATGCATATTCCTTGTATCATTCAACTGTTTCTTTGAGAATAGGGATTTTTTTTTCCCTTTATATACTGTCGTTGTAAAGGCACTTACGTAGCAGAATATTCGAACAACCCATAATAAGGGTTAAACATTTCCTTCGAGATCAGGAAGAACCATTCTCTGGCGACTCCTCCATAATCTAACCCCTTTTCACCGTCGAACTCAATCCACAGCCGAGCCTTGAGAAAGTCTGCTCTCTTGACTCCCATAATTCTCCGGTAAGAGTCCTCAAGAACAGTTGCACGGCGAAGTTTCATTTCAAATTTGTTTGGAATGTCATTCTGAAAACCCAGAGAAGAAACCGACGGGTTCAATAATTCAACATAATGACAAATTTCTCTCTTGTAGTTACAGCACTCTCTTTCCTCAGTGCCCAGGCTCCCCTTCTCCTTAAATGATGTAATCAGGGAAAAACAGGTAGGTATCCCATCTTCATTTTCCTCTATGGTATGAAAGAATTCACACAATTTCTTTAAGCACTTAGTAGTATAGACTTTCTTTTATTTTTAAGAATTATTTCATAGTATTTATTTGTTACTTTTTAATTTGACCAGAGTGAGACAGAGAAAGAAAGAGAAAGAGGGAAAAGTGAGAAAGCAAGTTGTCAGGTCTGGGACTTGAACCGCAGTCGACCATGTGGGAGTCCAGCATCTTAACCACCATGCCACCTCCCAACACTACAGACTTTGATTTTTCTATCTGAAGAAGTTACTACTGGTGATGATATTGCCCACATGAAAGCATTTCTTGAACAGTCTCTTCCATATTAAGTTCCAGTGAAGACCTAGAGCCTAGCCACTACCTGCTACTTGCTGTTAGCCTGTCCATTGGGATTTTCCTTACCTCCCACCTCGCCTCCTTGGAATCTATCGTGCCTCACTCATTCATAGATATGAACATTTACAGACTGCACCAGGCCTCATGTGCCACATTTTATTTTTTATTTGCCAGAGGATGCGTGCATACACCAGAAAGAGAAAGACAGACAGAGAACGCGCCCTCCCATGGGGCGTAGTCATGTTGCAATCCCTTCTCCTCCATCCTGTCAGGAGCTTGCACACACATGCTCCTGGCATGTTTTTGGAGATACTGGCCAGTATTTGCATGGCACCCATCAGCCATGTGGGATCTGGTATTCCTTAACCAGTAGGCCATGTGGCCAGCCCACTATTCCCATTTTAAATGGGTTAACTCATTTACTCTTTTTTTTTTTTTTTGGAGAGGTTTTCACTATAGGGCGTGTGTGCTCGCCAGACAGACAGAGACAGACAGAGAGACAGAAAGCGAGAAATCACCCCCCAGGGGGGATGATCACGCCGCAATCCCTTTTCCTCCATTCTCCTCTTGGGATCTTGGGCACGCACGCACACGTGCCCAGAGTGAGTTTTAAGCCACCGGGTCCAGGATGTGAACCGCGGTCGACTACGTGGGAGTCCAGCGACATAGCCATTATGCTAACTGCTGGTTCCCAACTCATTTACTCTTTATAACAACATTATGAATAAGTTACTATCCATTTCACAGATGAAGAAACTAAAAAATAAAAAATAGTAAGTTTAAGAAGTCTTAGCTCTTAGGGACCAGCAGTTAGCGTAAATGCTATGTCACTGGACTTCCACATAGTCGACTGCGGTTCGAGTTTCAGATCTGATGGCTTAAACTCACGCCGGGCGCATGTACGTGCGTGCCCAAGATCCCGAGAGAAGAATGGAGGAGAAGGGATTGCGGCGTGGCCATCCCATCCCCTCTGGGGGGTGATTTCTCACTTTCTATCTCTCTGTCTCTATGGCGAGCGCACGCGCCCTATAGCAAAAAAAAAAAAAAAAAGATTAAAAAGAAGTCTTAGCTCTTTGAAGCCAAGCAGGGGCATGGTGGTTGGGGTGCTAAACTCCCACAGTCGACCATGGTTCAAATCCTGGACCTGATGGCTTACTATCTCACGTTCCCTTTCTCTCTCTGTCTTTCTCTCTGTCTCTGGTCAAATTGGAAAATAATAATAAATACAATTTTTAAAAAAGCCTTAGCTTGAGTCTCTGCTCTTACTTAATGAGCTACTTTGTCTCCCTCATCTCTTACTTATCTTTTTTTTATGTGACAAATGTAAACAGCTCCACATTAGGCAGGCCTTACTGTAAGTTCAAAACATACCTGAATATTTTATTCCTAAGTGCTTTGCGTACAACTTTCAAGCGGAAACCATTAAGAGAAAACACACTATCAACATTCTGTCATTTCATGAAAGGAAAGCACTGGGAAAAAATAAACAACTTTAGCTTCAATATACTGGGGGAAAATAGAAAGCCTCACAGAGATATAATACCATAAGTAGTGTATATTAGCAATCTAAGCATGATCTAACCGGTTTTCTCCGCTGGTTATGCAATTTCAAAAACGGTTAAGACTGGAGAAAAGAGGAAAGCAGCTTTAACTGGACACGAGGCTGCTGGTGCAGGTGTGTTACTGGCCCGCTCTGGGCCAGGCCCCAGGCTGGGCAGGTCCTGTGGTGGGACCAAGGACGGTGGGAAAGGGATAAAACCACGGCATAAACTGTGGTCGCTTCCTCACGTTTATCGTTTGGTATAGATGTGAAAAACAAGTGTAACCACTACTAATTCAGAGGCCTAAAAAGTAGGTCAGTTGCTAATAAGAGAGCTATCAGCAGTGCTCTGGGACAGAATAAAATATTAAGCTCTTAATTACAAATGAGGTAATCAAGGAGGCTTGGAGAAGTCGCTGGAGGGAGAGGAGAGGAGGGAAGAGCTGAGGAACGGCAGGCTCAGGAGCAGCACGCTCGGCGAGGGGGTGATAGAGCTAGCAGTTAGAGGACACAGTGGCAGGAGAGGACGGCAGAGCGGACCGGAAAGCAGGGATTCCAGTGAAAGAAGGTAGAAACCAGTCTGGGGCCAGAAGTGGACAAGTGTCCATGGCAGAATATGGAGAGAGCTGGGTTTCAGAAGCTGATGGGGTAGGGAGTGAGTCAAGTATGGACAAAAGCAGAGACAAGAGGTGCCCTGGTCAGAGTCCCCTGCAACAGCCCCTGTGAGAAGAGAAGGTGGCCCTGGCATGGGGAGCTGGAGCTGGAGGGAGAGGGTTACAGGAGAAACTTTAGTATCTGAATTTAATAGCAAACAAGGGCGTGGATTCTGGGATCCGGAATAGTGTTCAAATTCCGGCTCTATTCACTCTATTCCATTCACTAGAATGGAGATTTGGGGCAAGTTACAAGTCTTGTTTTCTTTTGTTTTGTTTAAGGTTTTTGCCATAGGATGTATGCATTTGCAAGAGAGAGAGAGTGAGAAAGAAAATGAGAAATCACCTCCCGGGGGGATGGCCATGTCCCAATTTACTCCATCCTCCTCCTGGGATTTTGGGCACACATACACACACGCACCGAGTGTGAGTTTCAAGGCGATGGGTCTGGACTCAAACTACAGTCAGCTAGGTGGGAGTCCAGTGTCTTAGCCACGATGTCACCTGCTGGCCTACATGCCTTTTCTAAGGTTTCATTTCCTCCCCTATAAAATAGGGATAATATTATCTGTCCTCATGGAGTTATCTCAAGATTTATTGGCATAAGACATTTCAGGTGCTTACATGGTAGG
>NW_006201797.1:342996-354504 GCF_000334495.1 Tupaia belangeri chinensis | reverse complement strand
ACCACAGGAGAGGATGGTGTATCATTGCAGAGTTACAAACAAACAAACAAACAAAAGCCAGGGCAATTTCATACATGTTCAAAAAAGTAAAAATGAAAAATGAAAATTTCTAGAAAATAAAAAAACAAAGTGCTTACATCTGGCACATGGTGAACTCAGTAATGATTAGCCATCATTATTCCTAACTAATGAGATGTTGAAGAGAAAGAAGGAAAAGTTAAAGACAGCTCAAGGCTTTTAAGCGCTGGTTTTTAACATATTTTCTGTTTTAGTATTTTGTTTTGCTGTGACGTGCCTAGATATGGATTTAGGTTGGTTTTTTATTTTTTAAATCCTACTTTGGACTTTTTATTAATCAAGAGTACAGGCTTCAGCCTCCTCCCACTCTTTTTGGACTGACTCTAGATTTCCTAATCTTTTTTTTCCTCTTTTTTTTTTTAGAAAGGGGAAAGATTTTTCATAAGGCATATGCACTCAACAGAGAGATGAGAGACAGAGAGTAAGAAATTATTCCCCGGGAGATGGCTATGCCACAGTCCCTTCTCCTCCAATCTCCTCTTGGGATTTTGGGCATGCACATACATGCACCCAGTGTGAGTTTCAAGTCACTGTCGAGCACATTGGAGTCCAGTGCCTTAACCACTAAGCCACCTGCTGGCTTCCTTCATCTTTCTTTCATATGCTCACCTCTTTATATACTTTTGTTGTATTCTGGCAATTTCTATACAAAGTTTCTCTCTCTCTCTCTCTTTTTTTATTTTCTAAATTCAACTCAGTAATCCATTCACTAAGAGAAACAGAGACAGACTCCCAGCAAAGTCTGCACCCCACAATCCAACTCCAGCCTCGGCTGACCCCAGATCATGAGCACGTGTGTGCCTACTACACTCAGGGAGGTCTTGAGACTCAAACCCAGAGCCTTCCCATGTGAGCCAGACACACAGAGCACTGAGTTTTACCACTCCATCGCTGTCCGGTTCCAATGCTAGCTCTCTTCACCACCAATTCCGTATGTCCCGTTGGTTAAGAGCATGGACTCTTGAGCTAGACCACTCGGTCTGAATCTGCCCTTTCTACTTCACAATCACGGGACTTGACAGCATTATGTACTCTCAGTGCCTCAGTTTCCTCACCTGTAGAATGTGGTTATAGTCCTTTCCTTGCATTGTCACTGTAGAGATTAATTTAATAATACTTGTAACCTGCTAGAAAGAATGTCTAGTATATAATAAAAGCTCAATGCATATCATTGCTTTCCTCACGGTTTTTGTATTCTATGGCCCATTAATAGGGGCCTTTTCTCTCATCTTGTGCTACCTAGAAGACATTAACCATTAGCTACCCTATCATGTGGCAAATAGAAACTCTAGCGCTTCCACTCCACTGAAATACTCTCATTAAGAATGAAAATATTTAACAGAAAAACAAGTCAACAAAGATTAAAACTCCCAAAGCCTAGTAGAAAACAAGTTTCCAGAGCAATTTTAGCAATTAGTTATTCTTTAAGATGAATTTAAAAGGTTGCTGATATTGGGGCCAGCAGGTGGTACGGTGGTTGGGGCACTGGACTCCCACACGGCTGACCGTGGATTGAGTCTCAGATCTGGTGGCTTGTGTACGTGTTCTCTCTCTCTCTGACCAAACTGAAGAAAATAATAAATAAAATTAAGTAAATAATTCAGGGGGAAAAAAACAAGGTTGCTGATACTTATAGATCTTGTGGGGTTATAACATGTTTGTACTAAAAAACGACCACATTTCAGTTTTGCTAAACTTCAGGATGGAAAATCGTTGGCAGCAGACCCACCATCTTGACTCTTGGGAAACGTGGGCTTCTGGCTTAGAACACAAGAAACTATAACCCAATATAGCCACCTAGTGGTAGCATTCCTAAACTGCAGGGAAAGGATGACCATGTTAGGCATTAAAAATGGTCGCCACCAACAGACATGAACTAGATGGGCAGCTAAGTTTACTTCCAAATATACCGAGTTTGTGGTGATGGAAAAATGTGTAGCAAACATATCTGATAGTCCTAGGGAGGTAAATAACAAGAGAACTGCCCACTCACAGTTCTATTTTAAAATTATGCAGAGCCATGTCGTATTGGAAGCTGGAGAGAGTGAATCTCACAGGAAAACGAGGAAAGGAATCCAGCGAGGCCTCCAACACAATCAAAGGCGAGGCCAGAAGATAATCTTGGAGCTGCTTTTGCTCAGATCCTACAGAGAACCAAGCCCCACAGACCCAAGGAGGAAACACCAAGCTAGAGCTCTTTAAAGCCAACTTTTCATACTATTTTTCCATATTACACAATATGCTGCAAACTAAAAACATAAAATTATTTTGGTATCTAAGGATCTGTAACAGCTACTCAAAAAATAAACATAGTTTTCCTATGAGAACGTGTTCATTTAAAGTCGTTACAAATATAGAGAATTCTGATGATCATTCTTAAGTACTTTTGTGACTATCACTAACCTGCTTCTTCAGCTTTCTTCGGAAGAACTCATACTTTCTTTTGTAATCCCTGGAGTAGGGCACTGCCTGGAGTAGAAAATGTTAGAAAAATAAAGATTTGGGTTGTTTTTATTCTCAAAAAATTTTTAAAGTTCCCCGCTGGGTATTTTATAAACATTCATTAAAGGCATTAAAAGGAAACATTTGGAAAGAAAACTTGAACTTGAAGACAAAGGTAAAACTTTAAAATGTTTCATTTCTCTGTTTATGATAAAATTTGATTCAGCAATTCTTATGCCTGTAACTTTCATCATTCTTAAAGTGTGACATGCCAGATACAGATTTCTTCCAAGTAGAGAAATATTAGAAACAAAAATTTCCATTTCTAAAAAGACTTTGAAAGCGATTTCTCCATTAAGGGAACAATGTGAAAAATGTACTTTTGCCTTGAACTCTGAGGAGATGCCTTTTTTATCCATTATTTTTAAAGACTACGCACTGATATACTAAAGAGTGATCTAACAAAACAGTATCTTCAACTTTACTTATTTTTTGTGAAATCAGAATCGGAATTTAAAAATGGAAAAAATAACTATATAAAAGAGAATGATTTTCCTGTAATGAATCTGTATCAAGAATAGTGTGAAAAAAAAAGAATAGTGTGATCATTATGCGCAGTACTATTTATATTTAAATACAGAGGTGTCATCCAGTGGGCACTGTTAATGAGATTTCTACTTCTGCCAAGTTCAAGATATCACCCTGGAGTTGACAGAACGCCCACGGCCACTTCCTTGTTGTGAAACCTTCTTGGCCCCTTCCAGATCTGCCAAGGACTGTCACCGTTCTCCATTGTCTCAGAGAATGGTGAGTTCCAGCCCGAGGTCAACAGCCTTAGTCCCCCAATGCTATTACATGGAGCACGGATAATGATGTTATAGGATCTTTTTAAATAGTTGAGACTTAGGGTAGGAGTGGTGGGGAGAGGAGAAAATGGCAAACCTGTTTTTCTCTCAATGCCTATAGGAGTAAGCCCTCCATCAAATGCCCTTGGCAGGCAGATGAGAGGACAATCCCATCAGACGCACTGACACAGAGAGACTTACTGGTCCAGTAATTGCGACATTCTGCAACCGAGGGTCTTCCCACTGTGTCCTTTTTATATCTGAAGAGAAGAAAAGTAAAATAAAAGAAAGAAAAGAAAAAAAGGAGGTGCTTTTTCCCATGCGCACACTTTGGTGTTACAAAAAAATAATGCAGTGAAAAATACTGCAAACATACTGTGGTTTATGTAGAAGATTCTTCCATCTGTGTGAGTCCTCTCTTCCCAGCCTGGCTATAATTAAGAACATAATACAGTTACATGAGGACAGGGGTTTTAGACGTGTGGGAGGAAAAACTGCATGGACCAGATGACTAAATGACCTTGCATATTCTAGGTTTAATAGAAGACGTTAACACAAGTATGGTTGCTAAAAAATGACTATATTTCAAAACACAGAACGTTTGAGCTACTCGAGTTAGATTCGTAGCCGTTCCATAACTTACAGGTAAAGGTCCTAGATCATTAGAAGAATCAAGTGGTGTCTTTCCTCTCAGATGAGCTGGAATCTTCAATCTTGGATCTTCCTTTTTTGGTAGAGTAAATAAAGACAGTAATACACACACAAAGTTAAAATAATGAAAGTTGACTTGTTACCATGTCTTCTAATATTCATGGATGTTTAAAACTTCACTTCCTTAATCTGTGATATAATAGTTTCTCCTTCTAAAATGATCACACTAAGGCTATAATATTAAAAGGTTAGGAGGGTCAGTTCTCAGAAAAGCACCAGTAAAACTGATCATGTCTTACACAGAAGCCATTCAGGGTATTCAGCGCCAAGCCTCGGAGACTGTGTCACTCACTGTACAGGGCTCTTGTCCGCATAAAAACCAAAAGAGCTGGGAGTTCATTTGGATATCATTTCTCTTTTTTAAAGTTGTCTTTAGGCATGTGTACTTGCCAGAGAGAGTGGAAGAAAGTACTCTACCATGGGAAATGACAATCCCTTTTCCATTTTCCCATCCTGTTGGCATTTGGGCACACATGCGGATACACCTGTGTGTTTTCAAAGCTGCAGGGTTCATGATTTGCGCTGCCTTGCTGGCCATGTGATACCTAGCTCCTGCAACCACTGGGTTACAGGGTTGGCCCATACATGATCTGTTTTCTTTTTTTTCCCCCCATTTTTTAAGTTTTGTGTACTTGCCAGACACAGAGAGAGAGATTAAGTAAAAAAAAACACCTCCCAGAGGGATGGCCACACCACAGTCTCTTCTCTTCCATTTTCCTGCCAGGATTTTGAGCATGCGTGCACATATACCTAATGTGATTTCCAAACTGCTGGGTTGGGAACTTGAACTGTGCAGTAAGTTATGTGGGATCCAGTCCCTTAACGTCCATACCACCTGCTGGCTCCAGTATTGGTCTTTTTAGGTTAATTAAAGTCTATTCATTTACTGCTAATTTTCAGTAGTCTATTAGTGGTGAGCCAATCACTGAACAACTTTATCGTAAAGTAAAAATAAATGTTCTACCCATGAGGTTTTTTTTCATAATGAGATACGCATTCAAAACTACTTTGAAACGATCAATATAAAGCTTCACATAAAGATCCATGATTATCACTAAACATCTTCCTAAGCATTTATGGTTAGTGAGTTAAACACCAGAAATAGAAAGCAAATACGACTATCTCCATGGCAACTCAAAACAATATTTAAAAGAGGCGTAAACATACCATAAATAGAAATGTTATTAAAATATTATTAAAAATTCAACATATCTTTCAATGAATCCTAGGAAATCTGTACACTGAAAAATCTTTCATACCGAAAGAACAATACCTACAATCACTATTGCTACTATAAACTTAAACAGAAGAGTATTAAAGCTACCCAGGTGGTGGTTTTGGTGTTGTGGTCAATAAAGAAAGGCCTCCCGTTTGGTGCATGCCGGACTTCCCAGCCCTTAGGAAGGAATCCTTGCTCAAGTTCAGCCGGCTGGGTCACCTGCTGTGCCGAGTCACCTGAGAGGACCTGTGGTTGAGGGCTTACAGACGAGCTCTGGCTGGGGGGCAGCTGTCTGGTCTCCACTGCGACCTAGCAGATTAATGAAACCACATTGCAATACATTACTTGATGGACAACTCACAAATAGCTGTGGGGAAGAAAAGGTAACTTAACCTGCAAACAGGATACGCGTTTATAAATAGGCCCTGAACGTTCAGGCTATGGGGCAGGTGTACTCACAGAGACAGAGAGAGGCAGAGGAGAAAGCATGCCCAGTGGGGAATAGTCATGCTGACTCTTCTCTTCTATCTCTCCCCTCTTTGGGATTTTGGGCGTGCACAAGTGCTGCCGTGTTTCTCAAGCCCCTGGGCCCAGAACTCGAATTGCAGGGTCAGATATGTGGTATCTGGCTGCCTTAACCACAAGGCCATAGAGTTGACTTGTCCTTAAATATTTGAGGCTCGTTTTCTTTCCTTTTCTTTCTTTCTTTTTTTTTTTTTTTTAATTTGCCAGACGGTGTATACTTGCCAGAGAGAGACAGTGAGAAAGACTGAGAGAAGGGAAGTGAGGAAAGCACCCCCTCCCCCTCATGGGGGACAGTCACATCATAATTCCTTCTCCTCTATTTTTTCCCTCCTTTCAGAATTTTGGGGGCACACACACATGCCCAGAGTGTTTTTCAAGCCAATGGGTCCAGGACCTGAATAAGCACTAGGCCATGTGGGATCCAGACATCTTAACCACCATGCCACCTGCTGGCCCTAAGACTTCATTTTAAAAAATACAACATGTAGGGGACCAGCAGTTAGCTAATGGCTATGTTGCTGGACTACCAAGTAGTCGACTGCAGTTTGCATCCTGGACCTGGTGGCTTGAAACTCACGCCGGGCGTGTGTGCATGCGTGCCCAAGATCCCGAGAGGAGAACAAAGGAGAAGGGATTGCGGCGTGACCATCCGCCCCGGGGGGGGGGGGGATTTCTCGCTTTCTGTCTCTCTGTCTCTCTCTGTCTGTCTGGTGAGCACACGTGCCCTATAGCAAAAACTTCTCCAAAAAAAAAAATTTACAACATGTAGAAGTAAACATGGTAACTTACTTATGGTGTTAAATTATGGGTGTTAAGAATATGAGTATTGGGTACATTAATATTTGTACTTTTCAGTATTAAAAACTTATTCAACAAGCAAAATGGTGATAAGACGAAATATTTTACTGAACACAAGAGAGTAACAGAAGGCACTCGCTATTGCCAAGAACAGTGTTATCACCACAAATTCCTCTAATACATACTCGTCACCAACTCCGACTTTCAGCAAAGTAATAGTCTTAACTATTCAAATTACAAAATCATCCAATGGACGAGATCATTTACTTGATCCCCTAATTCTCATTTAGACTTGTTTTATATAATAACAAGTAGTAATTCATATATATTAGAGAACCACAGGAAGTGGTAGACGCTTAGCACCAATGTAAAAAATAATTAGAAAATCCAGTATACATTATAAAGTGATGTAATAGCTTACATAAGAATGCGACATTTTAAAATTATTCACTTAATTTTATTTATTATTATGATTATTATTTAATTCGACCAGAGAGACAGAGGAAGAGAGAAAGGGAAAGTGAGAAAGCAAGTCACCAGGCTCAGGACTTGAACCATGGTCAGCCATGTCAGAGTCCAGCAACTTAACCACCATGCCACCTGCCAGCCCCAAGAATGTGACACTTTAAATCCTGCAGGAAAAAAGGTTACTACTAGGCAGACCGTAGGTACCTGCACACTGGGCTTTGTCCAGGTAGTAGTTCTGGAATTGTGATCTACATAATATGATCTTCCTCTTTCGTCTTGTTTTTCTTCCCAACCTGGTGGTAATCCAGATGAAGTAGGCAAAAGCTAAAGAGAAGAATCACAAAAAAGTTAAATATTAATAAGAAAGAATTCTTTAAAAGGACTATGTCTTTTCTTCATTCCTAACTCTTTAACATTAACCATATTTTATTTTATTCTGAGCTAAAATCATTTATTACAATAGAGAATGGGAAAATAACACATTAAGAAAATTTGCTAGAGGGTGCATATGTTCTGTGGAGAGAGACAAAGAGTGAGGGCAAGTGAGAAAGCAACCCCCAGGGGGGATGGTCACATTGTAATCCCTTCTTAATCTTTACTTTGGGGATTTTTTTGGACATGTATGCATAGAAACCCAGCATGCCCTTCTAGTCACCCAGTTCTGGGACTTGAATCATGCAGCTGGCCATGCGGGATGTAACTGCTTTAACCACGCCACTGGCTGGCATTACATCTTTCTTCTTTCTTTTTTGTCCCTTTTATTTGCATTTAACCATTGTACTTTTTTTTTTTTTGTCTTAGGGCATGTGTGCTCACCTGAGAAAGAGAGAGAGAGAGAAAGGGAAAGTGAGAAATCACCCCCAGAGGGAATGGCCATGCTGCAATCCCTTTTCCTCCATTTTTCTCCTGGGATGGGATCTTGGGCATGCATGCACACCATGATTTTCAAGCCACTGGGTATAGGACTTGAACTGTGGTTGGCCATGTGGGAGTCCAGCAACATAACGACTATGCCATGTGCTGGCCCCTAATCATTGTACATCTTTATAGTATACAATATGATTTTTCTTTCCTTTTCTTTTTTTTTTTTGTCATATGGTACATGCACTTGCCAGAGCAAGAGACAAAGAGAGACAATGAGAGGGAAAGTGGAAAATCATCCCCCAGGTGGGATGGCCATGCCTCAGTCCCTTCTCCTGGGATTTTGGGCATGCACACATATGCACCTGGCATGATTTTTATCCACCAGGTCCAGGACTAGAACTGCGGTTACCCATGTGGGATTCCAGCACCTTAACCACGATGCTACCTGCAGGGCCCCAATATGGTTTTTCAAAGCATGCATGCAATATATGACAACTAAATCAAAGATCTCTCTCTCTCTATATTCCAACACAGAACTTTATATTCTCGTGTCTGTTAAATGTTTCCCCCTGAACCTCTCCTCCCATCCCTTACTCTCCTCACCCCCTCTTATGCAGTCTCTACAGTGTCTGCACTTGCCTTCCCTACTATTATATCTTCGAAGCTTCCAATTTCTGCCCTAGAGTGCAGACATTTGGTATGTAAGGAGAGTGGATATACAATGTTTGTCTTTCATAGCCTAGCTTGTTTAATTTAGCATTAACTCTTCTATATTCATCCACTTTGTAGCAAATGACAGGGTCTCATTGTTCCTTATAGCTGAGTAATATTCCATAGTATATATGTGCCACATTTTTAAAATCCAGTCATCAGTTCTGGGGCATTTAGACTGATGCCATGTCTTAGCAATTGTGAATAATGTTGCAATAAACATGGATGTGCAAATGTCTTTCCAACTGGGTGTTTCCCTGTCCTCTGGATAAATACTGAGGAGTGGGACAACTGGTTCACTTGGTGGTTCTGTGTGTAGGTTTTTAAGGAATCTCTACATTGTTTTCTGTGGTTGCCATACTATTCCCATCAACAGTGTAGGAGGGTTCTTTTTCCACCACAGCCTCTCCAGCACTTGTCATTCTTTATTTTGTTGATGATAGTACTCCGATCAAGACTAAGTGGTAGCTCATTGTGGTTTTGATTTACATTTCCCTAATGATAAGAGATGCTGAGCACTTTTTCATGTGCTTTTTGGCCATTCATATCTTTCTTTCTTTTTCTTTTCTTTTTTTTTTTTTTAGTAAAGGGCAAAGTAACCCATTTTTCTCTGATGCAAAAGCCCATCTTCTGAGCCCCTACATCCTTGCTGCTTACTTTGACAACAAGTCATGCATCTTGATCTGTCATGTCTTTCTTAGACAGTGATCTGTTCAGCTCATCTTAAAATTGGATTATTTGGTTTATTATTTTTTGCAAATGGATTTACATTTTTAATTTAGTAAATCATAGTTTTTATTATTATTTTTAAAAATTTGCCAGAGGGTATATGTGCTCACCAGAAAGGGAAAAAAAGAGGGACACAGAATCCTACAATGCAGTATGGGCCCACCATAACCCCTTCTTCTCCATTTCTTCACCCTTTTGGATTTTGGGCATGCATGTATACATGCCTAGCATGTTTTTCAAGCTGCCAGGCTGGAATTCCAGCCATGGTTGGCCATGTGAGATTCAGCTCCCTTAACTGTTCAGTCACAGGGTCAGCTTTTAAATGATATCTTGAAATGTTCAAAATAAAGTGTATCGCATTTCTCTTGGGTAAAGAAAATAGAAAGGCAATAATGATATAATGATATGAATAAACATGTCATCACTAACCACCACATACTAAATTTCTTTTCTTTCTTTCTTTTTTTTTTTTTTAACATAGATCATGTCATTTAACCCTCACATGAATCTTATGGTAATATTGGTCCATTTTACTGATGAGTAAACTCAGGCTTAAAAAATGAATTTTCTGGGACCAGCAGTTAGCGTAAAGGCTATGTCACTGGACTCCCACGTAGTCGACCGCGGTTCGAGTCCTGGACCCGGTGGCTTAAACTCACGCTGGGTGCGTGTGCGTGCATGCCCAAGATCCCAGGAGGAGAATGGAGGAGAAGGGATTGTGGCGTGACCATCCCCCTGGGGGGTGATTTCTCTATGTCTCTCTCTGCCTGGCAAGCGCATGCGCCCTATAGAAAAAAATTCCAAAAACCTCTCCAAAAAAAAAAAAAGAATTTTCTCAGATTGTAAGGAATGGAACTAAAATTCTCACAGCTTATAAGGAATGGAACTGAAATTTGAACCCAGGTAATTTAACTACAGAAATCACACATAGGTACTGCATCAACAGTTACCACCATCTTGTCCATGGGCTGGGAGACGCTATTTATCATATTTATCATAAACGAACAAAAAGGGGGATGAGCAGTTAGCATAATGGCTATATCACTGAACTCCCATGTAGCCGACCATGGTTCGAGTCCCAGACCCGGTGGCTTAAACTCACGCTGAGTGCGTGTGTGTGCGTGCCCAAGATCCTGAGAGGAGAATGGAGGAGAAGAGATTGCAGCGTGGCTATCCCCCCTGGGGGTGATTTCTCACTTTCTGTCTCTGTGTCTCTCTGTCTTTCTGGCGAGTGTATGCACCTTATAGCAAAAAACTCTCCAAAAAAAAGAAAAGAAAAAGTTGTTGAGTTTGAACCAGCTGCAGTGGTGAGTGCTGCTAAGACACTGTGCTGTGTGGGCTGGGGCTACATGGAAGGCCTGGGTTCGATTCCTAGTCAAAACTAAAGGCTGGGCAGGGTGGCCTGAACTTGTGATCCCAACAGCCTGGGGAGCCTGAGGCAGGAAGACTGTGGGCGTGAGGCTGGCCTGGGCCACACAGTGATATCCTATCCAAAAGGAGTCATGTGCCTATGGTCCCAGCTGGGAAACGGGGGCAGGAGGACTGCAACACACTGAGCCTCTGTTCCTAACAAAAAAGGTGCCGAGTTTTACTTTTTTACTGATGATAGAGAGAAGAGGATAACACTCACCACAGGAAGTGTAGGCTGTTCCTCAAAGGTATAGGCTTGTAAGCTGCCTCTTCTGCTGGAATGATTCTTGTTTAAAAAAAAAGACAAACAGTAAAACAGCTTTAGATCCCGATCTGTCTTTGAATGGCAGATAAGTTAGTGAGGGCGATGCTGGGGCAGGAGAAAGATGGCTGTTAGGACTAGACCTCCGGGGCTGAAGGTACGACACAGCCACTGTCAACGCCAGGTGCTGGCGCCTCCCCTCCAGCTCTGACTCGTCCCAGTACCAGGTTGCGTCCGGACACCTTCTCTGGATGTCTAATGGATCCCTCTCAGAGTGTCTAACTGGGTTTGGTTTCTCCACATGCAGACCTGGTCTTTCTCCAGTATTCCTTATCTTAGTGGGTGGCACCCAGGATCTAATCATTCTTTCTTTACTCTCCTTGTAGTTCAAGTTTTTTTTTTCTTTTTCTTTTTTTTTTTTTTTGGAGAGATTTTCGCTTATGGGG